>NW_013952555.1:669273-672207 GCF_001266775.1 Austrofundulus limnaeus
CCTTCGTGTTACTCGGTACCCCAAAAGTAGCTCTCAGTCTCAAAAAGTTTGGTGACCCCTGGTCTAAACACTGTCGAAGCAAAATACTTAGTAATGGAGTCATGATAGAATCTGTTAGWAACTCCAGCATTCATGGCATAGAAAGATTTGTATAAATTCTCATATATTATCATTTACTATTTTATCTGTTATTTTTAGATTATTATTTTTGTTTCACATTTATTTGTAATTGCAATGTTTTTGTCACAATGAATGGTTTGACTTGGGATTTTTACATTGGTATAAATGGATATAAACCCAGGAGTGCATACTAAATGATATTTTTGTTTTACCTTCATATATAATTTTGCTAATACTTGCAGTCTTTTTTGTTTAGTGTCCTAAAATTACTGTTACAAAACAAATTTTCCTAAAGTTAAGCTTCCTGAATCAAATAAAACACTAAGCATCTGTTGTAGCTCTGTCTGTGAAGAAGCTGTGTTCCACCCACCTCTGACAAAGTTCTGCTCGGCTGCACTGTGGATGCTGGCCAGGTGGCCGCTGTGCTCTCTGCAGTCCTTCTCTGCATCCTCCCAGGTGTGTCGGCGACTGAAGTATCGGTAGCAGTGGCCATGAAACTTCCTCCACGAGTGCTCGCAGCCCTCAGTGTCTGCACAGGGAGATAAAAGAGTGAAGAAGAGGTAAACATCCACATTGTGCTGCGCAGAGGAGACGCTGATTTAGAACAAAGAAGAAAAAGAGCATTATTCTTGTGCTATTTGTTTTAAAGAGTAATGAACTTGTTCTTCTTGTTTTGCACCAGAGGTCGACCTGATAGAGCTCCTCTTGTTCTACTCTTTTCACCTCTTTACATCATTCTGCCTGAAGTGCACTCTGAGACACCTCCTCTGCTTCTACACCTCCACTTCTGTTGTTTTCTCTTTGATTCGACTTTTAATCAATGCCTGCAGTGTGCTGAGCTCACTTTGTAATTAAGCCTTGGGAATTGACACCAGTAATTTTGGCAGCATAAATTGGAACATGCACAGGCCTGCTTAGCATGCAGAGAGATCCTGTCTCAGTCATGAGAATGAAGAAAAGTGTGGAAACTGGAAGAGAGTAAAGTTATTCACTGAAAAACATTTATTTATTTATTTATTTACTTATTTATTTATTTGATTGAAACGAAAAGATATAAGGGCCTTGAAATGTATGCACTTTTGATACTCTGCATTTTGTTCAGAGCCTTTTAAGCTGCAGTGTGTGAAACATAATGGCATAATTTAAAAAAATGGAATGGACTGGGCCATCGTGACACTACTTTAACTAAAGTGAAGCCACATTTTATCACACTCAGCCTCCAAGCGTGCTGTAGGCGAACTCAAAATGGCCCACTCACTGACAATGAGCAATGAGGAAGAAACCCCACTGAGTTCAACAAGTTACGTACGGTAAGAATATGTGCCCAAAAATCAGGTACGGTGTGAATTTCCCCAAAACACAGGTATTTAATTTTATGGTTATTTGCAATGGTGAATTAGCAACTGCTGCTAGCTGCAGCACAATGTCTACCCATCCATCCATTATCCACCGCTTGTTCTAGAGTCAGGTTTCAGGGGCTGCATTTTGAGCAGAAAGGCCCACAGCCACTTCTTTCAGCTCTTCTGGGAGGACTCCAATGTGTTCCCAGGCCAGACAAGGGACATAATCTCTCCAGCGTGTCCTGGGTCTTCCTCAGGGTCTCCTCCCAGTCAGACATGACTGAAGCACATCCCTGAGGAGGTATCCAGGTGTCATCCTTACCAGATGAACTACCTCAACTGGTTTCTCTCGATGTGGAGGAGCAGTGGCTCTGGTCTGAGTCTCTCCTGGAAAACGGATCTTCTCACCTTATCTCTGAGGGAGAGTCCAGCTACTCTGCAGAGAAAACTCATTTTGACATCCTRTATTCATGACCTTGTTCTTTCGGTCATTATCCAAAGTTTGTGACCATAGGTGAGGGTAGGAGCAGAGAGCGTACAAGAGTTTTGCCCTACAGCTCAGCTCCCTCTTCACCACAACAGACAAGTACACAGTCTACAATACTGCAGAAGCTGCATCGATCCGTCTGTCAATCTCACACTCCATTCTTCCCTCACTTGTGAACAAAACCCCCAAACACTTGAAGTCCTCCACTTRAGGCAGTACCTTACCCCCAACCCAGAGAGAACAATCCACTCATGGACTCAGATTTGGAGGTGCTGATTGTCATCACACTGCTTTACACCGCTTTAATAAACTCCTGGGTTGCTTTGACTTGATGTTGCGTCATTGTCCATCTGTATATTGAAACACCGACCAGTTTGGTTGAATTTGGCTGGATTTGAGCACAAGGTATGGCTCTGAATACCTCAGAATTCATCCAGCTGCTACTGTCCTGCGTTACATCATCAGTAAACACTACTGACCCAGTGCCGCGGACAGCTACGCATGGCTAAGCCATCACACTTTGTCTGCTATATTTTACAGATGATGCGGTATGCTTTGAATCACGTTGTACAATGCCTTCACCAAACTTTTTTCTTTCCATCCTTCTTGTAGAGGTTGAGCTTGATTTCATCTGTCCAATATATGTTCTGCCAGAGCTGTGCTGCTTTTTTAGATTTTTTTTCTTGAGCAAAGTCCAGCCTAGCCTTTTATTCTTGAGGCTTATGGCTTGCAGCRTGCAGTGAACCCTCTGTATTTACTTYCATRCAGTCTTCTTTTTATGTTAGATTTGGATATTGATACTTCTACCTCCTGGAGAGCGTGCACTTGGTTGGCTGCTGTGAAGGACCACTGTTATGAAGGGTCTCTTAATCATAAAAAAATATTCTGCCATCATCCACCACTGTTATCTTCTGTAAGCATTCAGGTCTTTTTGCACCAGTTCTTTCTTTCTTTCTTTCTTTCTTTCTTTCTTTCTTTCTTTCTTTC
>NW_013952555.1:672229-674594 GCF_001266775.1 Austrofundulus limnaeus
CTTTCTTTCTTTCTTTCTTTCTTTCTTTCTTTCTTTCTTTCTTTCTTTCTTTCTTTCTTTCTTTCTTTCTCAGGATGTGCCAAACTAGTAGATTTTTTTCACTTCTAATAATGTAGCAACATCTTGGATGGTTTCTTTTCTGTTTTCGCAGCTTAAGGATCGCTTGTTTTTACCTGTTCCAAATGCAAGCYCCACACCTCAAATCAACTCCAGGCCTTTTATCTGCTTAATTGAGAATGACAAAACAAAGGAAATGCCCACAGCTTTGCTTGAAGGCGCTGAACTCCTACACCCTTTGTCCAATTTTAATGCGGATATATTCAAATGAATAATGTCCATGACCATTATATAACTATAACTTGAATATGTTTCAGTAAACAGGTAAAAAAAGAACAAACCTTATGGTCCAAATAGATATGGACCTAACTGTAACTGTACATAAATAACAGCCACTTTTTACCAGAACCACAACCACATAGGAGTCTGCACTCAAGGTATCTTTTGTTGTATTATTGCTTCAAACATTTTGTATTCATATTTATTAAAGAGTACAACTGTTATACATGCATTTGAACATGAAAAATGTTAAGTTACTGAACTGTTTGTTGGTTTAAACATACAAACATTTGTAAAATGTCATTTTTATTACATYTGGGTAAGTGTGCAGCACTWTGTGGTCCTCAGAYAGTGACAACAAAAATTGTGACTTCTTCCATCATTTCAGTTGTCTCAGTCTTTAATTCATTGTTGAAGTGAAGTGCAGTAATCCTAGAAMCATGACAGAAAAAACAAGATACTGCTTAAAGTTCAACTACGTATTTTTCTTTCAAATGTACAACATTTTGCAACTGTGTTTCCTGTACCATACTTCCAAATATAAACAGTAGATGGGCAAAAACAACTGCATTGCTATCTGAATTTTATGGTACAAGAATCAGTCACTGCTGCTGTCACTGTATCTGCTGACAACTATCATATTCTTGTACTCCACCACATGACCTGCTTACTGCCTTCTCAAGCTGTCCACCCACATGGCAGCTGGCATATTGTAATAACACTAGGAGATGGTCCAGTTTGGCTCATGAGGAAAGAGACATGGTTGTTATCAACAGGAACAGGAGGGTCTGCATCAGTGTGCCAAAAAAGAAAAGAAAATATATAGTCCCGATTGTGCATTTGTACATTCAAAGACAAACACCGTCATTGACTCTGACCCTCTGATGTTGACTTTTGGCAAATTACTTCAACTGTCAGGCCTGAAGCAGGAGCTACAAACCACGAAAACAAGTCTAAATTTCTCTAGAGGACGAATAAGTAAATTATCTAAGCTTTACTTGTAGAGTAGATGTAAGGAAACCCGAGGGAAACAATGAAAGAAAGTGGGAAAAGTTATAAGCATGTGAAGAGTGGGAAAAAAAGGTGGATCAAAAATAAACAGGCATGTTTTCTCCCCCTTAGATCTTCAACTTAGTCTCTGCTGATTCAGTCTCCCACTTGCTGACAGAATGGCTCAAAGCCCTACATCACACCAACCTCTTCAAATATTTAAACATTACTYAAGTCATCTTCTTTTACTTGTTTTTTTCCTCCGTTAGACAGGGAGAGAGGCAGGGGGGGGGCCACATATCCCCGATTAATAATCCCACAGACTCGAGTGAACGGCAGTTAGGAAATAAGACCATACACTTCCCACAGACTGATTGAGTCATTTATTCACATCACAGAGTCATATCTAATAAACCAGCATGTGGTTGCACTTTTATGTATATGTGCATGTGTGTGTATGGTCATTTTGCTTTCACCTTGTTGGACTCTTTCAAGGCTGACAGCTCCCTGTGCTACCTGCACAAGTTTAGATTAGAGTGGTCAACAGAGGGTTGAAATGACTGAAATCTGCTGATGTTCAGCCTCAAAAAGAGGTGTTGCCAGGAGTGTGCAACTCTTAACTTATTCTTATGAAAACTGAGCAAATCAAATGTAAAACACTTCCAAAATACAATGCAACTCTCTGTTGTTGCAGGTTCATGTGTTTGTTTTTCACTTTCGTTCTGACAGGAAATGGCATCATTCATACTGAAATGAAGTCCTGTTATAATAATAACAAATATTTACAAGTCAAAGCTCTAAGTATTTTGAACAAGGAGCGTAAAGTAACCTCAAGCTCACTGTGTCAGTTTTAATGTTGATCATTTTATTTTGTAGATGTTTAAACAGAAACGTGATTGCCATGATTTATCAAGCCACAGGATGTAATGAAACATCTGACTTTAAAAGGATAATCAAGAGCTGTTCAAATAAACAAACTAATTACTATGTTTCACTTTTTTTTTTCATTCAATTTGGCTTGGTATAAAACCACCTACTG
>NW_013952555.1:679611-681446 GCF_001266775.1 Austrofundulus limnaeus
CACACACACATATATTAAAAAACAATACAATTTATTAATTCAAACATTAAATATCTTGTAGTGTATTTGAACTGAAAATAAGCTGAAAAGGATTTGCAAATCATTTATTTTTTATTTATGTTTTACACAACTTCCAGACTTTATTGGAGTTGTAGACAAACTAAGTAAATATTGTAAATAGGACAACAAAGCATAAGAGAAGGTGGATTAAACAGACTCAGTGATTTTGGGATGGCAGCAAACATTTTTCTCTGTTGTGATCAAGCAGAAGCCAGATATCTGGAGAATAATTAGCTGCACAATCTTCTTAACACAGCTTTTTGTTTCAGTTTGCTGATTATTCTGTAGGAAACAGTTAAAGAGGGAGTCAGACCCGGTTAATTAGATCAGACTTTTGATTAAGAGAGGTCTCTCCTGACTTATCGAGGGCCACGTGAAATCAGGAGTGTTCAACAACCTTGTAAGCTGCTGTTAAATTAACAAAGAAGGAAAAAAAGTATTTAAAATTTCAAAAGAAAACATGTAAAACCAAATGGCATATTGTTCTGTGTATTAAGTCTAAATTTAAGGAATGCTGTAAAAAACACTAAAAGCTTGAATAAAATTTTATGACCTGTTGTTTTTATACCAGAGCTGTAAACTAAGATTGTCTTAGGTTGAGAAATGAACCAAACTATGTATTTATGTTTGCTGAGCTAAAGCAATATTAGCTGCTAGAGCTCAGAATTTCTGTTCAGGATGACTCTCAGCTACTGAGCTCAATATCTGTAAATTTCACTAGAATGAACAAGTGGTTTCTATTAAAGACTCACATGTTTTTATTTATAAATGTACATCCAAYGATTACTTTCTGAAAGTTGCATGAAAACTTGTCCTGTGGTTTTTGAGATATTTTACTAAGAAAGAGACAGGATTAATGGCAATATTTTAAGGCAGTTTTAAAAGCAGTTCTTGTGTGATGGTTAGATAGGCAAAAAAGCAAACTCATGCACACTCACACCCACACACACACATCCACATGCATACATGTTTGCACAGCTATCTAATTGCGGACATTCCATTGACTACCATTACATTTCTACATCCTAACCCTGACCACAAACCCTAAGGCTAACCTCACAGGTACCTACCTGACCCTAAAACTAATCTAAACTCAATACACACCTTGGTCCTAAACCCAACGCCCACACCCAAAATCAGCCTCCGAAGTTGTGGGGCCCAAGGAGCATCCTGTCTGAGGAAGGGGTCTCTGCAGTAAGTTTTGTCCTGTGGGCGGAGAAGGCCCTACTCGTGATTGGCGGAGGTTTTGATGTGGGCGGAGACGGCTCTACTCGTGATTGGCAGAGGTTTTGATGTGGGCGGAGAAGGCCCTACTTGTGATTGGCGGAGGTTTTGATGTGGGCGGAGGCGGCCCTACTCGTGTTTGGTGGAGGTTTTGATGTGGGCGGAGACGGCTCTACTCGTGATTGGCAGAGGTTTTGATGTGGGCGGAGAAGGCCCTACTTGTGATTGGCGGAGGTTTTGATGTGGGCGGAGGCGGCCCTACTCGTGTTTGGTGGAGGTTTTGATGTGGGTGGAGACGGCCCTACTCGTGTTTGGTGGTTTTGATGTGGGTGGAGATGGCCCTACTCGTGATTGGTGGTTTTGATGTGGGTGGAGATGGCCCTACTCGTGATTGGTGGTTTTGATGTGGGTGGAGATGGCCCTACTCGTGTTTGGTGGAGGTTTTGATGTGGGTGGAGATGGCCCTACTCGTGTTTGGTGGAGGTTTTGATGTGGGTGGAGGCGGCCCTACTCGTGTTTGGTGGAGGTTTTGATGTGGGCGGAGACGGCTC
>NW_013952555.1:681456-686077 GCF_001266775.1 Austrofundulus limnaeus
ATCTCATAATTATGAGATAAGATCTCATAATTATGAGATCTTATCTCATAATTATGAGATAAGATGTCATAATTACGAGATCCTGATCTCATAATTACAAGATAATATGTCATAATTACGAGATAAAGAGAGTCAGCTGATCACAGGAAAAGTAAACAATCATGGCACTATCACATTTTATATGCTTTTATTTCCTCTTAGGTATTAGGACATATCGAGTTTACTTAATGTGGATGGTGTTGTTTCTATTAATGTAGGTTTATTAATCAATCGACCTGCACATCGGTTAGAGTGTTCGATTCAATTCAGCTTCGGCAGCTTCAGCACAAACAAAACACCGTCATTTAGCTGTTAGCGGTGCTTCCAGTTTCAGCAAATTGATATTTCAAAATAAGAGTCTGATTCAATACAGTCTGAACAAAACATCACAGAGATGGTATGATGCTGTATGGATGATAGYATGTCGACAGCAGGTATCTTCCTTGAGGTTGTTCAAGCGAAAATCCCACTCTGACATACTGGAAGTCGCTCTCTTCCTGCAGGACGGGATGCTACGGCTATAAGTAGCTAATGCATCTGAAATGCTTAAAGTACGTCCTGTTTGTACACAAAGAGCACACACTTCATCCTGTTTCAAGCCTGGGTCACAACTTTATTAAACTCTGGTGAGTAAACATTAAATAGCTTGTTCTGGGCACTCGTGCGTTCGGCATTACACACAYACACGTCCAGGACCGTTACCTGCTCAAAATCCACTGGGGATCAGGATCTCATAATTATGACATCTTATCTCATAATTATGAAATCCTGATCTCGTAATTACGAGATAATATATCATAATTATGAGACATTATCTCGTAATTATGAGATCAGGTGTCTAATTCTTTTTTTTATTTGGTGAATGCAATGATCTTCCATAGTATTCAATTGAATATAGGTTGAAAAGAATTTTCAAACCATTTTATTCTGTTTTTATTTATGCTTTACACAATATCCCAACTTCATTGGAATTAGGGTTGCAAAATACAATTTTTGTTGTTTTTAAATAAAACCATTGTTGGAAAGCGTTGCAACAAAGGTCTTACAACAAAGGTCTTAATTATATATTTTTTGTTAATATAAAATGGTACACTGACACGTCTTTATTGTCTTAAAATGCACTCTTAGGAGTTATGCCTTTTTAGTCCACTAGCACAAACTTACTTTAGCTCGTTTTCTTCTGAGGCCAGTTGTGTAAGAAGCATCTTAACGAGTGCATTTGTGGATTAGCGATGGGATTTTGAAGTGAAAGTCCTCCCAACTTCACTACCCCCACAAAAACAAAAAACCTCAAAGCATCAAACTGAAATTCAGTTGCCCACAGCACACGACAACACACAGGGACACAAACACAACAGACCCACACAGACATGGAACAAAACCTCCACGGATACACCCGAGATTAGACACACGAAATGATGCAAAGAAAAAGGTAGAAAGTGGGAGAGAGGGGGGAAAAAGATGACAACGTGCAACAAAGATGTCTGTAAAAGTGGAACAGCAAAGTGACAAATCCACTCTGAGTTGTTTTTCTCTCTGGAAAAACAAAAGCAAGAAAATCACAGGAGAAGAAAAAAATCCTGAAGTTTTAGATGGATTAAATATGAGATTGGAGGAAAAATAGCTGATGAGAGTTTGTGGTTTATTTGTCACTTTTCACTTCAGTCATGCTGGATTTGCTTTTGTGCCTCTATTGATTTGACAACAGGAAAAAAAAACACCAGGGAGAGCTGAGCTTTTAGTTTGGATTTCATGACGAAAAAAGAGTAAACAACTAACTGGAAAATTTGTTTGTATAACCACAGCAAACACTATTAATTGTATGTGTACTTAAACATATCCTTCAAAAGTTGTAACAATTTCATACATGTTGGCACATAGAGTATGTGTGGTGAAGGACTCTCAGCTAGTAACATGCMAAATTTATACTCAGTATCTGTAAAATTCACTGACGTTCAGCCATCGTTGTGTTTGCTGAGRTCGATTAGCTGCGGTGCTCAGCTTGAATTGGATTGACTCCAAAAGTTAATTTTTTAAAAGTTAAAAAAWTTTTAATTTATGGCCATTTCATTATTACCTATTTAGTGGTTTGTTAGATACAGTATTTTGCTAACATACAAACCGGGTTGACTCCAACTGCTAAGGTCACTCAAAGTATGTGTTGATGTTATGATTATRGTCACTATTTAGCCTTCGGAGTCAAAGTCAAGTTCTCACCCGTCTCAGTCTGCACCTATCATCCCCCCCTCCCATCACAGATCCCTGTAGTTAGCTCAGTCACTTCACCTKTGTTACTCACTATTTAACTCAGTYACTCACCTCTGCTCAGTGCCAGAYTATCATCAGCTTGCCTGTGGTTTTCCAGCGTTCATATTCATCTCATTTTTGCCTCTTGATCCCGACCTTGTTCTTGTCCCCTGGTTCAACGATTCTCGCCTCAGCCCCTCACGGATTATACCTGCCATCTGCTTTACTGGTAATGACTCATGCCTTGCTTCTTGGACTCCTGCTCTTTGCCTCACCCCTGATCGGTACCTCCAGCCATCTGACCATCCGGATCTCGACCCACGCCTGTACCACGGATCATCGGAACTTGCCTCTCGGACCCAAACACCTCAACCGAACTAACGGTGAYGTCACCGCACTGTTCTGGAATGCAGATTCCTCCATTAATTTTTCTGTCTGGACTCCTTCAACTGGAAACAGGTTAGTGGCTTTAATTCTTTGGAAAAAAAAAACCCTAYATCGTTCTGCCACTAATCTGAATTTCCTGTGTTTAGAGCTGATGAGAATCCGGTCCAAGCAGTTCCTGGTTCTTTCTCCTCTGCACAAYAAATGTTGTAAAACTTTGTCTTGGTCCGGTACTTATTCAGAACTCAAAACTCAKTTCATTTCAGTTGAGGACAATCTTYAGCTGCTGRGYTGAACTTTCTGGTGCTGGACTGGTTTGTCTTAGGTCATACTCACACCTGAAAGTCTGGTGGACTCGGTTTGATTGGGAACCAAAATTGTAACATCAGAGTTGGATTACATGTCCAAACCTCCCCAAAGCAAACCACCCTTTAGTCAAACGGACTAGAGTTTGATTATTGCGGACTAAACGGGAGGGAGGGGGAATATTTCAGTTATATACRAGRAAATATTGAAACTTATTGTGGTTGTACATTGTGTATGTATGATACCACCACCCCACCCCACTTTATGGATGATTTTTGGGGTTAAATTACTTGTAATATAAGAGCATAAATACGGTGGAACTTCTTTTTTTTGGCACCTCCTATATGGATGGCATCCTTAGCATTTTCCTATGCTGCCTATGCCACAGACTGGCTGTGGGTGAAACATACAGTATGTCAAGTTGTACAGATTGTTCTTGAATGACAGATTTTCCCTCATTTTTCAGATACCTACTTGGACAGACAGAGAAAATCTCTGCCGTTAGAGCTAAGTTCCCCAGCCCAGCCACCACTGTGTGCGAGTARTACATTTTTTTCTGAAAATTACAGCCTTTGAGGATCATGATACAGGTAAACGCCCAGTAGACATGTATGGGGTGACAATTCTGTTATTCATACTGCTAAATAAAGTACAAATGATGAAAAAAACAGTCTCATTCCACTGATGTTTTACAGCAGAGAAAATGAAGACCAATAAACAATGTTCTTTCTCTTCCTACATTTCCTGGAGTATTTGAGCCCTGTCAACTTCCTATTATTGACTTTGCGATAGGATCCCCATGGTAACAGGCTGGAGGAAGCCTGCAGTGGACCGTATCTATCTAGTCTGCATCAAAGCTGTGAGTGTAGACCTAAACATTAACAAACCCACAAAGCCGAGAACACAGAGGCAACCGGACCACTTTACTAAGGAAGGAACCAACTGGTTGACATTTAAATGGATTGGAGGCTTTAGAGGAACAAATGAGTTCATTTTCAGCATTCTTGTTGCAGTTCAGACCTCCCCCCGGATACAAAACAGAGACCATGCTAAAGTGACAGATTGCCTGTGGAGACTATACTCCTCCCTGCTGAATTCTCCATTTCTGCGAGCACCGGGCAAAGAGAGATAAAAGCGACATGAAAACAGAGAGTTAGTTCTACACAATCGGGCCTGCTGCTCCCTGTCAGTCATGATGGCAGTGACGCAGTATGAAAAGGAACAGACGCGCAGCTTCACTGGAGCTCAAACATGAGGCGCGCTCAGATGGAGTGTGTGTGTGTGTGTGTGTGTGTGTGTGTGCGTGTGTGTGCGTGTGTGTGTGTGTGCGTGTGTGTGTGTGTGCGTGTGTGTGTGTGTGTGTGTGTGTGTGTGTGTGCGTGTGTGTGTAGGACAGATGAGGAAACAAATAGAAAAAAAATCATCATGATGCAGAGAGACATTCTTTAATTGGAGAGCCTTTTAAAAAATGTCAGTTTTTTATTTAGTTTCACTCCCTAAAAATCTCACTTTCACCAAAGCTTTCTCTGCCTTTTTTCAATTTTAATGATGGCTTTAATAACTTTTGGCAAAAACATAAAGATCTCTAGCCTGGCCCTTGCCTTCCTACGCAGTTTCGCTCAATTCTAGTTTCCCTTCACTGCTC
>NW_013952555.1:692129-695054 GCF_001266775.1 Austrofundulus limnaeus
GCACTCATAACAGCTCTTAGTTTCTAAGATTCTTTTCTGATCAATCTGTACTTTGTGGTTCTTTTGGAATAGTTATATTTGCAGGGTTTCCCCTAGTGTTTTATTAGATTGGCAAGCCACCAGGCTTTACATGCCTCCCCTCCAGGCTAGAGTCATTTGTTTATTTAGAGGGAAATTCACCAACATCGCCYGTGGAGCAGGTGCTAAAACAATGCACTCATCATCAATGAGTGGYGAAGCTAAAAGCTATCATAATACTCTTCAGCATGCAAAAAAACAAACCAAGTATTGGATATCTGTAAACCCTTTCAATGTCCCACACACATCTAATTAATGTTTTAAACAGATATTGTGTGAAAAACGTTAGAAATTGAAAATATTTTCTGTGATTTCTTGAGCAGAAATATGATTTGTCTTTCAAATGTTGAGCTTCGTCTTTTGGTCATAACATGTCATTATTCTTTCTTTAAACCTGACAGTTTCACTCGAACAGTATTGGACGTTTTCTTTCTTTGCTTGCTTCAGTCTCTGTCAGTTTGGTATTGATCGTTCTGCCCTCAGAGTCCCAGATCAGACTGGAAGAGTAAAATCCACTGTAGTTATAAGAASACATTTTCCAAAGTAGAATTATTCTAAAAGATGAGGTCAAAGGTCAAAATGAACCAGCAGAACATCTTGATTATATTGAACTAAGATGAGTCCGAATGTCAAAGCTTCTTCTCTACAATCTTTCATTTATCCAGGGGCGTTACCAAATGGAGGCCAGGGGGAACAAATATGCAGGTCCCCCTGCTCAATCTTTTAAACATAATTTCTCCATTAGCAAAATACATTCTGATCCACTGCACAGTTTTAAATGAAACTCTTATATAAATTCTTACTCATAGTTTAATAGATTTAAAATGGCCACCACAGTTAATCAACAATAGCGAAAACAAAAATGTGTATTCATACATACTGTATGTAAAGCTAACAGTTTGTGTAGCTGAGAGAAGATTATCTGTCTTTTACTTAGAAAAATGTCTGGAGGTGCCCTGCACTCAGCTCTTAATAATGTTGGTTTATTTTTTTTAACTGCACTAGTTTTATTCCTCCAGCTGTAATCCTTTTGTTTTTATTTGGCTAACWGTAAATTTGAGGTGGCATGGTGGCACAGTTGTTAGTGCTGTTGCATTCTTTGTATCTTCTCCACACTTTCACCCCACAATCCAACTGCTGTAGTCAAAATCTGGACTCATCACTAAACAGTTCGTCCACGTGTTCAGGCTCCAGTACGTGTTGCCAACATCAGCACAAATGGGTCTGATGGTAAAGGGCCCTTATGGCAAGCCTCCTGGTTGCCCGATGAGACTGGAGATCGTCTGTGTGCAGTCTGTTCGGAATTGTCTGGGCAGAGTGTTGTCGGACATATCGTTCTCTAAACTTTGTAAATCTGTAGAAGAAGGCCTACAGTACCTAAGTTCTAACAGGGTGAGGAAATTATATTCTTGGGGTGTCATTTTCTTGGGATGCCCCCTATAATATCCCCCATCAAATGGAACTTGGCCGTCTGTCTGATACGATGATACTAGAGCTCACTCCAAATAATACTGCAACTTAGTTTTGCTGAACACCAACTTGAAGTTGTCCTATTGCAAGGGCCCTATCCAGATCAGTCAAACATGGCATGCTGGTTCTTAAAGCAGACTCCTACTGACCGTTGTAGCAGGGCCAATGCTCACAGTTTTGAGTTTCTGGTAACCCCAGTTGCTGCCAGTCAGGCACCTGATTGACTAAAGTGTCAATTGCAACAGCAAAAAAACACAACGGTATGAATGGTAGAGAATAGTTGGCAATTTTTTCATGTGCACTAGSCAAATACTCAGTTCTACTGCTCATTCCACAAATGCATGTTCCTTACAATGCTGACACCATTTAAAAGAGAAATAAACAGGCTTTCCAAGAATATAAATTTATTGCCAAGAAGCATTGTTACACCAAAAATAATCAAACAACCACWAATTCCTTACTTTTTCTGCCAAGTTTAGAAACTCCATTTATTGAATTGATGTACAATATGTGTGTAAATGCTTGTCTTTAAGTTTACAATGATACCCAGATTTAGTCTATTTTTATCATTTTATGGTAATGCACTGGAAGTAAGCTAATAAATTTATGTTCTGCACCTCAACATTTTTTATTCACATAGTGAATGTTTAAATCCATTCAACACATTTTATTGCATGTCTTTGTAGATTATTKTGAATCCATAWTATTCTGKATTTGATGCATCTTGAAAAATAAAAATAGTGTATAATAGCCTTTAGCTATCAAATTGAAATTACCATCATGTTTTTTTTTTCAGTACTTGGGGTCTATCTAACCACCTATGCCAATTATTTTTTTCCTTTTTTGATACCAGTTTTTCCTCTGGTCCAAGGATTGTGTGYAAATATAGAAATCAGTGTTTTGCTTTTAATGTTGTTACCTTTTTCACAAGTTGCTCCTCCATAGCTGGGCAGACAAAGACACACAAAAGAGTTGATCTCATCGATGCAGGTTCCTCCATTCTGGCATGGATTGGACTGACAGTCGTCAATGTCTGAGTGGAAAAACAGTGAGAGGAGAACAGAGGGTAAGTTATAGAAACACAAACAAAGCGGCTTTTCAAACCTGCCACAGTGGTGAGAGGGAAAAACAGAGATCAAAGTTTTGAAAAGATTAGAGGTGTTTTTGCCAAAGTTATAATTAAACAAATTGATTTAGCTTCATGAGTGAGCAGTTTGGGACAAATCAAAGAGTGTGATGTTAATTGCAAAATGTTTGCAGGACATGATTTAGTTAAACTGTCAAGCCTGAGCAGAAAGAACGAGGCGAAGCTTTAGAACACACACACACACACACACACACACACACACACACACACACACACACACACACACACAC
>NW_013952555.1:695359-698494 GCF_001266775.1 Austrofundulus limnaeus
CACACACACACACACACACACACACACACACACACACACACACACACACACACACAGGTTGTGTCTCAATTCAGAGGGTGCAGTCTATGTAGGGTGCATTTGTCCATCACTTAAGTCACTGTGCTGCGTTGTATGCTGTCCCAATTTGTAGGTGCTTACTAATGCAGCCTGTAAATGTGGCTGACAAAATCCTGAAAATGTAGGCTGTATCTGAGTATATAAAAAAACGCTGACTGTATTTCTTTGGCTATTCTGGACCTGGGGCCAAAATTGTTCAAACAGCAGTTGGTATCATTCCATCCTCAGACTTTACAACTACTGAGAGGGTTGCTGGGGTCTCAGCAAGAAGTCTGGGGAGTTAGAAAGCTTGAAAAAAGATATGATACCAGAAGATGCTTAAAAACTCTGTTGAAAACAGGTCAAAGAGAAGAAAACAAAGAGTGGGTGGAGAATATGGACCAGAAGTGATACCGTTCCATGAGCCTGAGATGTTGGCAACTTCCAGGATTTTATTATGGAGGTTTTAAAAGCAGCGCTGTTTGGGGTGAAAGAGTCAATTTGATAAAAAATAAATAAATAAATACAGCATGACAGTTTCATCACTGGTTCTCTGCTTTGAGCTGGCTGATATCAAAGGCTGCAATTGATGCAGGAGGTAAAGACCTCACCAGAGGAAGTGAAATGAGAGGCTTGGTTCAGTTTATCATGGAATATCTACATCACTTTTTTCTTTCTATGCCTGTAAGGTTTTCTTTAAAATACAATGTAATGTGCCACATGACTACAGTTTATTTATGTGAATGACTGTTGAATTTTGGGTTAATTTAAAGTGAACAAGGTAAAAAAAGCACAGTTCTCTTATGTGTTCCGCTACAACCAGCTCTTGAGGACACTAAATTGCTACGTCCGTTTAGCTTTGGCCTGGTCAACGGTCACTCCATCTCACATGAATCCTTCTTTCTTAATGATTTATTCACTGGACAAAATATGGATTTTATGCTTTACACTGAAACGACAGAAAAAGCAGGGGTTTATCCATCTACATGAACTCAAATCTGAAGGAAATTCTATTATTGGCACAYGACATGTTAATTTCAAACATGCCTCTGGACTGACATATAAAAAGCCACACCCTGGACCTTGTCTTCTCCCTTWGTTTAAATCTGTGTGTAGAGGATGTACATATAAGTGACCACAGCTGTGTACTCTTTGATTGGACTTTTTTCCTCAAAAGATCAAGGTTTATTGGCACATTATTGGTCAGAATGCAGCTGAGAGATTCTCTGCTTTGTTTGACCCTTGGATCGTGGATCGTTATCATGGGACCATCTAACACCATCATTGTGTTAGCTGATATTGCATGATCATATCCATCACAGACTTGGGAATTGAACTGAATCAAAATCGTATCATGAAAGACTTTGTGATATCGAGAAACACTGCATCACAATCCAAACAAATCAACATATTGTACTGTGAAAAAGCTGGTGATTTACACCTCTAGTAATAATGTTGATGTTTTTACTTCTTTTAAATGGCACAGTTTGACTTTTTTTAGACCAAGAGGCACCCTTGAACATCTTGAAATCATTTGTTTTTATTTCGTAAAAAACCTTGTCCCTGGATAAATAAAACAATTCAGAATTTGAGAAGAAACTGTCTTAAGGGTGATTAAGGAAATCATTTAAACTTGACTTTGCCTTAAGGAACTAAGGAAGTCTTTAAATGAATGCACTAAAACTGCCAAAACTCTAWATTTTACTAAGCTGATATCTTCCAGTAAAATAAATCTCAAGAGGCAGCTTGACACCATTTATTCCATTTTTAATCCTTGTTCCCCCAAGTCTATGCAATAACTAAACAGATTGTAATAATTTTCTCACTTTTTTTTATTGTYGTTGATAAGGTGTTAGGTGATGTTAGGGCAAACGTCTCTCCATCAACCTCTTACAATCTTCTTTGTGACCCGTTTCCTCATACATCTTACTTTAAACCAGWCTCATTCACAGACCTCTCTGCTCTACTGAATAAAATCAAGACAACCTGCTCATATTTTCCCCACTACATTATGCCCTACTACTGCAGAATGTTTTAACATGTCATTTTCAACAGTTGTGGTTCCCAGGTTTTTCAAACATGCTGTTGTTAAAACAGTACATACAAATCCCAATTCAACAGAATTAAAAACACCTTCAGGCAGATATCTAAAGTGTCGTTTGTATCAAAATTACTTGAAAAAGTTGTGGCAGAGCAATTTTCTATCTTTTTATAATCAGGCTTATGCAAAGCCCACTCAGAAACTGCCCTTTCAGTGGTTACCAATAATTTGATATGAGCTGATTTAGATACCGTTGATCCTAAGATTTTTATCAACAGACTTCAGAATCAATTTGGGTTATATTATATATTTTTCTGCTCCTGTCCTCAAGTGTCTGATCAAAGTTTTAAAGTTCCTACTTTTATTGTGAAGTCCTCTGTGATATTCTAAACATGAAAGGTGCTTTATAAATAAACTTTACTTACTTAACTGACTGCTATATACATGCAGATCATTCATTGTGCATCTGTAGACTGCTATGTTTTGGGACTGTTTTAATGAAGCTTTAAACCATACTTTTTACAGTTTTCAATTTGTCAAAAGAGAAGGAAAACACCTGGTTATATGATGAAACTTGTCTCTACTGACATTAGCTAACCATCTTCTCAGAAGGTCAGGTTCCTCTAACAGAAATCTGAAAAAACTTACATTTATAATATTTTACTCTGTGTAGGTCTAAATATTACTTAAATCAGAGGACAAATCAGCTGTAATGTTTGTATTAAATTGTAGCATGATGCAGCAGAGTGCTATATATGCTTCACAAGCTAATATCTTCTAACCAGTTCAATAAAAAATAGTGATTAAATCTGCTTTATAATCTTATTTGAATTTTAAACTTTTATGTTATTAGCTTCAGTTCTGGTCAGATACATTGAGCTAAATAAGATCAAATCTGTTTACTTGTGTTGTGAAATGAAATGTTTTCCTGTTTATCTTCTGTTGGTAGATTCACAACACACAAACCTTTTCTGACATTTAGAACATAGAAAGATTATACAAACTCTAAAATATTAATAACGATTTTGTTAATATTA
>NW_013952555.1:699116-704598 GCF_001266775.1 Austrofundulus limnaeus
ATCTATCTATCTATCTATCTATCTATCTATCTATCTATCTATCTATCTATCTATCTATCTATCTATCTATCTATCTATCTATCTATCTATATATAGTGTTAACAAATAAAATTTAATTATGAGTAAGCTCAGTGTTAGCTCAGACGCTAATGTGAACGCAAACAAACTAAGCCAACATTTTCCTTCCATGAAGCAGCTCTGTTGTCCTCCATCATTATTTTCAGTTTCAGGTTGAGTTTTTTCTACGTTCTTCTCTCTGTCAACACACTCTGGTTTCATTTAAAAGGGCTGATTGTAATATCTTGTCCAAGATTAACCTTCAGGGTGGACAGAGCTCGCAGTCTTGCAGTGGAGGAAAAAAAGAAGCCTCGCCCTGGTCAAAGGACCTAGTAAATTTGGACCTGGTACGCTTTGCAGAGTAAATAATATGGTGCCGTCTGTGTGGCAATATACTGTATATATATTTTTAAACTGATAAAAACTTAACAGCCTACAGTATTTTTTACAGACTTTGTTTTACAGTTTAAGTAAATGTTTATCAAATAACGTCTAATAATAAAACTAATTGGGGTTCCCTTTAAGAGAAAGCAAAATGTTAAACAATTGGGTCTATCTTTTTTGGTTTCGGTTATCTGAGAATTCTAAATAAAATGTTTCATCAACTAAAAAAGAAGTGGAAAAAAAACATTGAATTTGAAATGTAGAGAAAAGTTTTCATTATAAAGTTGAATTTCTTCAAACAAATAATAAACCAATACCATTTACGTACAATATTGTGCACACAGTTACACTGGGTCTGTGTGTGTTCAACTGTTTTGTGCAAAAGTTTTATGCAAATAAGCATGAAAACCCAAACAGATGATTTAGGGGGGAAGAGTAGATCTTATTACATGTGCATTTTTTTTCACAAAAACATCTTTGTTGTAAACASTAATGAATATCTAAAAGTCTGACATAGCTGGGAAGCCCTTTTTTCTCCTTGTTCTGGACTAAATGCCAGCAGTGCAGATCAAACAGCAGCCTGATCAATTACACAGTGAACCTCTGAGCCAGGAAATGCCACACAAAGACTTCACAACTGACAAGGTGGAGTGGAGGACATAGATGTATTATTATTAAAAAGGAAGGTACCYACAAAATCAAACAACAAATCAAACGGGGAGCTGGTGTACTTCCAACGCCCTGCTGCAGATGGTCACTCCTTTTTGTATTCCTAGAGTTACCACAAAACCACAGCTGGCATTATGTAAACTGAAATATTTTACAATAAAGTATTTGACAGGGCAATGTTTGTCACACAGTTTGTTGTGTTTGTCATCTTTCATAGAAGAAACTCAGGCAAATTGACTTCCTTTAGTTTGCTGAGGGGCAATGACATTTCAGTCGTTTTTGTCAAAGATGAATACCTTCCTGCTGAACTGCAGCATGAACACTCAGTGGACCATATTGTGCTCTGTCAGGTGTGGTAAATTTGTTTATATGAGAACAAAATGAATTTTGTCTAAGACACGTTTGTGTAAACATCAATGAATCATGGAATGTTCTTTACTTTTGTACAGAGGATTGGATGGTGTATGTTTTCTTGTTTTTAAACAAGATGTTACATTTACAGTTCTGAATAAAATTACTGTATGCATTTCTGATTCACAAAAGGAACTGCTAACATTGCRAAGAAATGCTCTCAATGAAATMATTTTATTTTAGTGTTTTCCAAACTTTGATCATCTGCCTAAATATGTTATGCAGATTTACTATGTTCTGAATGACACCAGCACATATCCAGGCCCTGTTCAAACTGACAACAAACTGTTCACACAGTCCAAAACARGTTACCAAAACCAAGTTTTTTCCCCAATGACATCATAGCTTACTTTCCTCACAAGAAAGATGCTGTAGAATAAATGAAGTGCTCTGTGCTTCTGAAAGTCAGAGCAGACTGAGCTGTTCAAGAGTAAAGCTGCCAATCTTGACTTTGTTATGACAGAAAAACCTGTAAAATGTGCCACGGAGATCTTTGGCGATGTGTGTGTGCTTGCACCGACTGGTGTGTGCCAGTTGCATGAGCATGATATTTTTGGAGYGCCTTCAGCTGTGTTTCAGAGCAGGTGGATAACAAAAGGAGTCAGGATGAGCACAGCAGCTCTGATACCAACCCCCAAAGTCTGAGCTGCTGATCAGAGGGTTCATAGTCTATAAAAAAAATTGCCCTTCATCCCTTCTTTCTGGAGAAACTATTTTATCTGTTTTACTTGGTTGAGATGTAAGGATGAACATAGATGTTTTACTTCACCACAAATCCCCCCAGAGGAAGTACATTTCAGGAGTGATTTGCTGCGAGCAAGAGGCAATCCAAACCTTCAGGGTGTACTGTATTTTCTCCTGCATCAAGAAGTTGGACTAAAAGCCCATGAGGACATTTGGAAAAAAAATATAGAGATTCAAATAAAGTAGCAGGAACAGATTTTTCTTTGTCATCAGGTTGGACTGTGGCTGTGAAAACATGTGAGTGTGTGCATTTTTTTTCTCAGTCTGTAAACACTTAAGTGTGTGTGTGCACCTAGTTTTAGTTCACATTTTTAAGATCTTTTCTGGTATAAACTCTTACCTTGTCAGGACCAGTAGTTSTTTTRGGAACCAAAGACCACTCCTTAYATGGTGGAATGACATTTTTGGGTTAGTGGTTTGCTTTAGGATAGGGTCAGATTAGGCTACAGAAAAGGCTGCAAATGAATGGAAGTCAGTACACGATCCTAATAAGGAAATATAAATATGTGTGTGTGTGTGTGTTGTGTGTGTGCAAATGGGTATTCCCTACCATGTGGGGATGATTTTTGGCACAAACGCCTACTTGAGGGGACCAACTGGCACTTGGAGGACCTAAACTTAGTCTCTATGTGTGGAGATGCCATTGGTGGGTCGGGGGGTAGGGTTAGGATTTGAGTTTAGGTTAAATTTAGGGTTAGTTATGTACCTATGAGGTTAGTGTAATGTCCCCATGAAGATAGCTGTACTAGACAGTGTGTGTGTGTATGTTTGTGGTCCCACATTGTACAGGTCTAGGCTTTGGTTGACAGCACTGACATTCATAACAGCCTGGGAAAATGTAATGAGCTAAAGTGTCAAAGCATCTCTGTTAGCCTTCACTTCTGACAGCCTGACTCCACTCACATATGTCTGTGTGGCTTCGTCTTCAGTGTCTGTTTATATTGTGTGTGTGTAATAGGAGGAGGAAGAAGAGGAAGGGGGAGTGGGGGCAGTGGCCAGGAAAAAAGCCACCTGCCACAGTACCACCAGTACCATCAAGCTACACACTATTTCTGTCTTACAGAGGGTGGAATTTGGGAATGTGCAGGATTTTAAAAAATGTAAAAAATTGTCAGTCAAAGCTGGGTGGCATTTAGGTTTGAATTCATGACAACCAMGGTGTGACCACTTACCTCAATTTAGCATAAATTCTTAAAATAGCTCATGACGTCACCTTCTCTTTTTTATTCCCTACACTTCTCTTTTACAGCTTATATTGCTTTTTGTCTTTTCTTTACAGTGCTCATGTCTGGGAACGTACACATGTAAAACCACAATAACTTGAAGTAGAACAGTTCCCTAGAGGGGTGAATGACAGGCTATTCTTTCCTCCTGCAGTCATTTCTGACATACTTAAGGAGTTCATATTAGAGTGAAATTATCTTTCGTTTTCCTCAGTCCTGCCAGGGTAATTTATTCTGACAGTGAGTTTATATGGCAACGTGTTTCTGACTGTAGAGGAATCTGATGTTCAATTCTTAAATCTATTTCTGTTATAAGATGGATTCTGAAACAAAGGTCACCTCTGCTTAAAATTAAGGAATACATTTTTAGACTTTTTTTTGGCTAGTTAGGATCTGACAGTCAATCGAAAACTCAAGTCGAGGCAAAGTCTAACCTCTGATTTAGCTTAGCTCCATCTCTGTTTTTTCATACACACTTGGCGGCACGGCAGCTCAGTGGTTAGCACCGATACCCCACAGCAAGAAGGCCCTGGGTTCGATCCCCGGTTCGGACATGGGGTCTTTCTGTGCGGAGTTTGCATTCTCTCCTCATGCTTGCGTGGGTTTTCTCTGGGTACTCCGGTTTCCCCCACCCAACAAAAACATGTTGCCTTCAGGCCCAGGCCTCCCTTGAAAAAGAGATCTGAGATCCCAATGGGATTTGCCTGGTTAAATAACAAAAAATAAATAAAAATAATACTTGCTGTGTCTCCTCTATTTTACTCTGGTCTTTGCATATTTTCTTCACTTTTTCAGCTACTGCTATACAGATAATACAAATAATAAAATTTTTCTTCTGTAGGAGAATCACTGACCCCATGGAAAGGACATAAATGTGCAAAAAAGAAAAAAGAAAGAAACTTCAACTGTGATAAAAAAAAAATCTGTTCAAAACTGAATCTAGCAGTTTATGAAACAGTTTACTAACAGGCAGACAGACACACAAGTGATTACATAATCATCCACCTTTTCATGGCAGCTGGAACTATAATATAATAATTATAATTTTATACATTTTTTGTGCTTTGATCAGTAAAATAAGACACGTCCAAATGCTTGTTGTCTAGCAGCTGTTCATGCTGCAGCAGCTATAAAACAAGCAGTTCTGTGATGCTCGTATCTTAATGATGCAGTGAGCTGTGGCAGCAGCAGAGGGTTTAAATAAAGCTCTTTAGACCTCATCAGCTGCTTAATAATTGTATGCAACACATCTGCGTCAGATTTTATTAACATCTCTCAAATGAGACGCAAATGTGTTTAAAGATGACGAAGATTTGAAATGTTTTGAGCAAATGTGACAGATCCTATGATCAAAATAACAAAGAAAACAAGAGACTCACAGCAGTTGAATACTATTAATATTATGAACAGTGCTGACGTGTTTGTTTCTAAAACACAAAAAAATGTATTTACAACTATTAGAATATGGTTCGTTCTTTGGTTTATGTTTCTAAATAAAATGAGAAAAACAAACAACTGGGTGTTTGTTGTTTTTTTCAACTAAATGAAAAAAATGACAATTGCAAAACTAAAAAAACATTACTTTTTTATCTTAATGATTAAAGCAAGACAAGCTTTATTTGTTTTTTTTTTTTACTATTTAAGACCTGGCAAAACCAAAAATCATGGTCTGAACTCCCGGAGCGTTCCGTTTTCACTTCTCACCAAGGATCCGTTTGTTCTATTTATAGGTCGTCTACACATCTGATGATGTTACTGTGAACAAAATTACTTTAATAGTCAAAATTATGCAGAATTATGTTCAAGTGCAGCCAACAGCTTTAGGAATGATTTTAGTTTTTAAGCTGTCTTCCAGCACTGTGGGTGGTTAGGTTTAGGATAGGGTGAGGGTTAAGCTGCAGAAATGACTGGAAATGAATAGAAGCCAAAACACAGTTCCAATAACTTGTGTGTGTGTGTGTGTGTGTGTGTGTGTGTGTGTGTGTGTGTGTGTG
>NW_013952555.1:707638-709950 GCF_001266775.1 Austrofundulus limnaeus
CACACACACACACACACACACACACACACACACACACACACACACACACACACACACACACACACACACACACACTTCTAATGTCACTTATTCTCATTCAGCTCTGCAGTCAGTTTGTCCTTTGCTTCTCATTATCCTGAGGAGTGAGCAGAGCATCCACTGATGTAAAACTGGGAAATTAAAGACCACGCTTTCTTATCTTGAGTGAACAGAGTTGAACTCCACTCAAGAACTGCTTTGGATTTTTAATATATTTACGTAGCTTTGCTTTATTTTGGTTTTATTTACTTTGTACATGAGTACAAATGTAATGGGTACAAAACATTATTATTGAACTGCAGGTTCAGCAGCTCTAATGAGCTCTACAGGCTTTTTATTTTTTTTTTGCTACTCTCTGTGGTTTTTGGGATATGAGTATGCACGACACAAAGGAGGAGGTGAAGATAAATTCAACCGTAAAGCTGGCTGACTGAAGAATCCTCGTTCACGGAGGAATTAATGAGGCATAGGAGCACGAGCTGAGCCAGCCAATCATAGCCTGTTAAGTGCTCCTCAGCTGCCAACAAACTGTGACGAACTGCTGCTCATCAATCACTCAAACAGACATGTCATCTGTCACTTATAGACACACACCGTGTCATGTTCAGCCCTGTTCTCGGCTCATCAGAGTCATTCTGCTGACTCATTTGTTGTCAGACTGCTGTACTGAAATAAAGTATAAAGAAAAAAAATCTAAAACAGAATATTTCACCAAAAACACATAACTTTGCTTTAACTCAATTAAAGTGATGATTTGTTAAATTATTCTGGATTTCCAAAACTTCCCAGACTTTTAATTGTCCAGTGCTTAAAGGCAAAAATAGGATGACGGTCTTGCGTATGTGCTTTGTTTGGTCTGTTATCTTTTGTTTGGTCTTGTCTGTTAGCAAAATATCTAACGAATGGTTGGACAAATTTTTAAAAAGCTCTCAAAGTAATTTTTAAAGGTACATCTACAGCTAATTAATTTATAGAGTCAACCCATTTCAAAATGTCCGCCACAGCCAGCTGACCTTAGAAAACACAAAGATGTCTACAATTCAGTTGATTTTTGCAAATCTGAAATTTGGTGTAAGGTGAATCCCCAGTTTTCGTGGGAGTTATGTTCTTAGAGTGCCCTTAGTGTCTTTAAAAACGTAAATATTGAATGCAGTCCAGAAAAGGCCTACAAAGCGTTTGGGGTGGCAATGCTGCTATTTACATATGTTCCAAAATTTGTCAGTTATGTTGCTCTTCATTAATTAGCATGAAAACTCATAAAAAAGCATGAGAGAATAAATATTGACGTTCTTTACTGTACAGTATTCCCAGTTTCCGTGATTTTACTGGGATTACTGCAAACTACTTTTGGTAGTTAGATTTCATGAAAAAAATCCACAAAAAACTGAGTCCAGAATCTGTGAAACTTTACGAGGATTATTTCAACACAAACTTTGAATGTTAATAGATTTGTATCTTTCATAAGATTTGCATAATATTTACAAGGTTTAACCAAAAACCCTTTATAGACCATTCATTTTACTTTGCGGTTAGAGCTGGATGTAATATCAAATAACTGCAAAACCTCAACATCTAAACTGAAAGGATTCAGAGCCAAACACAAATCAGATCATATATGAAGGAATGAGTCAAACATCCAGAAAAGGTTCTTTCTCTTTGTTTAGTAAGTAACCAAAGTGCTTGTCATTCTTTACAATCATTTCTACAATTTTAGTTTTACAGTATGGGAAAAAAAACTGATGTGTTGCTGAGTTTCAATAATCCTTGAGTAAACAAAATACTCTGTGGATTCTGCCAATCCACTGTTTTTGACTTGATGATCTGTGAATAGTTTGGTGCGGTAGGTATGGGACAATGATATTATTAGCTTCAAACTCATGAATCTTTCAGACCCAATCAGCTGATGAGTGGAGCTGGTCCCACAGGATGAATTAGTTAGGACAGAAACCCAGCAGAGGAGCAGCGGGGGTTTCATGGTATCCTTGAACATGGGTTATTCATTAGCTCTTTATAAAGTCTTTGGTACATATTGATTTTTTTTCCTCTCACTTGAAACCAGCGCAGGTGGGGACAGGTCAGATCTATTACAGAATAATAGCAGGTAAAATAAAAAGACCCAGCATTCCTCAAAGGAAMGATCTTGCACTATGGGTAGCACAAGGGAGTGTGTTTTGTGAGTACGACTCAGCTGCAACCACACCAAGTTTTAGCATAATACAGCGGGTAAAATAAGTATTGAACACGTCAACATTTTTCTCAGTAAATATATTACT
>NW_013952555.1:711230-718647 GCF_001266775.1 Austrofundulus limnaeus
GGTTGTTACCGACATCTGGTGAAAATTTCATGTCATTAGCACCTCTAGTAATATATTTACTGAGAAAAATGTTGACATGTTCAATACTTATTTTACCCGCTGTAAACAAGAGGATGGAGTGCAGCAGTAAACATGTCAACAGTTTATTACACAACTAACTACAGTAAGGGACCAAACAAGAAGACATTGCATAAACTTTGACCTTGATCTGTGACTTTGAAGTTGGGGTAATGAAAAGTGTAAGCGACACTTAGCCTGGGGATGATGCATGTGTATCAAGTTTCATTAAATATTCAAGGCTGACGTTATGGGCAGGACAAGAGAAAATTTATGGAAATACTATTATACTGTATTTGCCTTCCACAAGCATATACAAAGGTCAATTATAGCCATTTTTGGTTTGCTAAGATCCATTGGCTGGCTGCCTTYTTGAATTTGACAGACAATGTTGACTAAAATAATTCATTTCAAATTTTGCACCAAGAGTATGTACAAACTTTTAGTGCTTATATGTGCTGGGGATTAGTCTCAGCAAATTTTAGATCAGTAATTCCAAAACTTGGCATAGGTATATGTGGTGCTAATTGTAAATAAAATGTTAAAAAATGCCACTGACACATTTTCATTCTTTAGTGCACAATTTATCCATTTAAAAAATTTATTGTTATTTAGTTTACTCTGCGTACATTTTGATCATCTTTACTAAATTTAATTTAAATGTCAACTTTTATTTGGAAATGTTAAACTCTAGATCTAAATGTAAAGATTTAATTTAAGGATGCACAATGCATCGGTATTAACATCGGTATTGGCTGATGTTGCTTTTTTTATAATATCATATCGGTCTGATAAGTAAATCTGGGWCAATACTAATGTCCGATGTTGATTTCCCTCTTTTTAGCTTTGTGTTTCTGTTTCAGGGTCAGAAATGGTTGGTCAAGTGGTTTCTGTTTGATCATGATAGTGTTAGTGACGCTGCACAGCCAGGAATAACTGAAGTAGAGAGACRTGTCAGTGCTCTGCTGACATGTCTGGCTGTTTTTTTCATGGTATCCAAAAAAGACACAAATGTGTTTGTGCATATATGTATATAAATAATTTGTGTGTTCGTATCACTCAATAAAACTGTGAATATATTTAGCTGTGAATATATCTGGCTATTTGAGTGTGCAGGTGAGTGAGCCTGTCAGCATGGTTAGGTTTCATTTTATGCATGAGTACAAAGACATTTCTGTGTGAATAATCGTACTGGCCTTTTGACAGGGAAGCGCTGCATGCGGGCAAGGAAACAAGGAAAGGAGGAGTGAGGAAATAGGTTAAAGGGTTGGGAGAGAGTGAAGGAGCGTGGCAGGAAATGAAAGGTGCTAGTTTGGGAGACATTCTGTGGCAGCCTCAGGCTCGGTTTCAGCTCCAACTCTGCTCTGCTGAGCCGTTTCAATATTCCTCTTTAACAGCAGGTTGATGTGCTGGAGGGGTCAGACGAGGAACAGGGACCATAAACAAGGCAGGAGGGGAAAGAAAAACAAGTTAAGATTTAAAGGCCTAGCATTCCATGAAAGAATAAATATCTCCTGCCACCTGCTGTTATGATGGATCTCACGTGACATTGTGAGATCTTGTGGGTACAGTGAAGCTACGGTTTTTGCGGGGTTTACATTTTTAGAATACTTGCTGCCTCCAATAGGGGGATGGTGCATGTCCTGGACCTGGGGGATATAGAGTGTGTATCGGGGGTATGAGTGGAATGTGGCGTCTTTGTATGTCTTTGATTGAGTGGGGGTGAGGATGAGGGTGGGATGGTGCGATTGTGTATGTTTGGGTATTTGTCAGGCTGCGGTCTGGACTGCCACCACTGCTGGTTTATCTGGGGGCCCGCTGCTACTCGGCCCCCCGGTGCAGCTGGCCGCCGGCATGCTGGGGGTTCCCGGGGTCTGGCACTAAGGTGTGTGCCGGCCTGGCCTGGTGACTGCCTGCTGGGGCTCGGGGCCTCTGGCCCTGTCGGGCTTTGGCCTGGAGGGGGTGCGCCCTGGGGGCCCGGACCTCTGTGCCCTTTCCTGGATCTGCTCTGGTATGGCGGGTGCCGGTGGGGCCCATGAGTTTGTCGCTGCTGGCCCCGRGGGCTGTGCGTGTGGTCGCTAGGGAAGGGACTCT
The DNA here is from genome assembly GCF_001266775.1 of Austrofundulus limnaeus. Classification (NCBI taxonomy): domain Eukaryota; kingdom Metazoa; phylum Chordata; class Actinopteri; order Cyprinodontiformes; family Rivulidae; genus Austrofundulus; species Austrofundulus limnaeus. The sequence goes on from NW_013952555.1 coordinate 713,382, forward strand.
CCCAGTTCTCCCCTATGGTCTGAACTGGGGGGTGGGTGGGCCACAGTGTAAAAGGCCTACAGTGCATTTGGGTGGCAACATAATGAGGCAAGAACCAAACAAAAATGCAGGACACAAAATAAAAATAAAACAATATAAAATAAAATAAAAAAGCAGCTAAAAATCAGCACACGGTACGATTAGAAGGAGGAAATGCTGCACTCCGGGTGCAGCGTGGGCACAGAGCATGTTTTTTTTTCATGGAACTTTATTTCCATTAATATTTATGGTACAAAATTAGTAAGTAAAGTAAATGATATTGTTCTTAATGACTTTGCTTGAAAAATGAGAGGAAAAAAAAGATGCTCCTTACAGTACTTGATGTCCTGCGACATCCCGAGTATTGCCACAAACTACTAGTAGTTAGGGTCCATGAAACATACTGTGAATGAATCCATGTAAGGAAATGAGCTTAAGGTTAATTAAGCTTCTCCCACATCTCTCATACACAAGGTTATGAGGAAAACTTTTACCAAGTTATTTCTCATTACTTGTTAATATCTTGACTGCGAAGTGAAAAGTGACACAGTAACTGAACGCTCAGAYGAGTTCAAGYTGATTCTTAAAGACTATGCAATCATTTATTTACACAAATTGAACAGATCATAAGTTACACTTGATTGCGGGTATTCCTATAACAAGCGTCAAAGTTAAATGAGATAAAACTCGCGTCCGACTTTAGTCCACCTTACTTAGATTACTTACATTGAACAATAAAACTTCAGTTCTGATGTTATCAACCAAACAATTTTACTGGCACTCTAGCTTAAGTTTTGGCAAATTAAGAACAAGGAAAGGAGGAAAGTAAGGTTAGTATGCTTACCACTACTTTTACTTTTATCAAAGTGTGGGTCAACCGGAACTGCACGTCTTTTCTGGGCTCAAGTTCCACATGACACGTCACTCCGAACACATCAGCTTTACCTGGTGATGGCTTCTTAAGACACCTTCTTGGTAGGAGCTGGCTTGCCTCCGATCAGTCAGGGAACTGATGTCGGTTCGCTTACCGGTCATTGGCAAATAGGTGTTTTTTCAGGTAACTTTGCGGCTGTAAAATCATCCCGAATTGGCTCATGGGATCAGATTTTCAGCCAAAGCTGCGGTTTCTCCGGAGAGAATCCCAGCTGTCTTCCTCGGTTGGAATCAGGAAGAGGAGTGTGTCGCTCAATGCCGTCCGGGTTAGTAAAAGAAACGAACGAACTTTGGTTCTGCCCTCAGGCTTAGAGATGAGTCAGAGTAGAAAGATAAAGATTTGCCAGGCTGGGCGCCAGTCAAGGTTAAATTCTGTGGTTGTTCAACAACATGATATGATAACCTCTTTAGCTTCCTTCTGATAGACTCTAAGAGAAATCACTGCAAAACATTTATGATGATTAATTAACATTTCTGTTTATAATCAGTTCTGAACCATTCTTTCAGTCCAGATAAATGAAAGATTTTCTCAGGAAAAATCCACAATTATATTACTGTGTTCACAGTAAAATAAAAACTGTGATTTACATAAAAACACAATGAAAACTTTGTAATCAGATTCTCTGTGATTTTTTATACCATTATTAATTTTTAAGGCACGATAAATGAAAAGAAGTGGTTCCACTTTTCCTGTGACAGTCATTATCATGATTTAACAAATGCATAAACATTCTTAGTTAAACAACAAATGAATCACGAACAGAAGAGATTGATCTGACCGTTATCTGATTAAGAGAACTGAGGGGTTCTCTTCCACAGTTAGAATGACCTGTCATGGCCTAAATAGAGTCCAGTTTGTGACAGAGTTCCTGTCCTCTCATCAGGCCTGTCCGAGGCCTGCTTAGAGACAGAAAATCTTGTTTCTTCACACGAGATGACCCCTTCATCCACAATCTGTGAAACATAACTTTGTGGGACTTCTCTGWACTGGATGTGTTGGGGGATCTTAATCACTTGTAGGTGTGCATTCAGTGATTCATTCAATAATTTGCTAACAGTACAAACATACACATAAACACAGACACAGCAAAAGCATTATTACTCAGCCCTTGGGTGATAATGACTGAAGAAAAAGCAGTGTAGGATTTATATAAAAGTAAAAGTAGGGAAGAGAGTGAGGAAATGGAAACAAAGTGGCAACTCAGCTGAAAATGGGACAATTTCTTCAGAGAAAAAAAATGAAAAAAACTTTCATTTGATAAAGAAGATATTGAGGTGCCAGGGGAGAGAAAAAAGATAAATAAGATCTAATCATCATGATTGAACCTGAGGTGTGAGGAGGTCCAAAATAAAAACAATTCAAAGATGAAGCAGAAAACCAACCTGAGGACATCACAGTGGAGACAGATTCTAATGAATTTCCTCCTTTTGTCAAAATCAACCCAAATGGTCTTCCCTCCTGTAAATGTGATTGTCCCTCTGCTGATCTAAAGATTCTCTGATTGAATGGGAATCAGAAAAAAATGAAACGATTTGCAAATAAATCAAATCCTATATAAACTTTAAAAGCACATCACCAAGAGTTAAAAAAAGGTTTTGCTATTCATATTGTTACAAATAAAATCTGCAGACTGGTGTTCGAGTGCAGCCACTGCTGACATCTATAGGAATGGTTTGGGTTTTCAGCAGCCTTTCATCCATTTTAAACTCTTTTTCTTTGACAACTTCTGTCATTTCCAGTGTCACTACATATTATAACAATATTTTTTGCCAAATTTTGTCACTTTGCTGTTTTTCATTAATTGCAGAGAGGAGAGACTTGGAAGAAAACAAACTGCAAGAGGCTGAAAAACCACTTTCAAAGGAGGGACAGCTTTAAAACAAACTGCGTCAGTGAGTTCACTGAAGTTGTTCCGATTCTAATTCATCATGAGAATGATGATGGAGAACAGGTTTGCGGAGTAAAAAATGGGAATTGTGTTGCCAAATAAATAGCAATAAATTTTCTCATATTCACAAACTTGTTTGTAATTTTGACGTCACACACACTGAATTTTGAATCCAAAAGACACACATTTTTCTTGAGTTATTGGAGTTGTGAAAAAGCCTTGACTTAAAGCCCAGCATTTATGTGCCATTAAGGATCTGAATGCTGGTAAAACTTGTTGAATTTACTGTAAGTGGCTCACAGCGTGAAATTCTTCACCTTTCTGCTCTCTGCCTGGCTGACCTGAGCCGCTGAGCAGAAATAATTTCTGTAACATTTACTATGTTTAGTCAGAGGGTTGTGTTGACCTGTGCTCAGCTGGATCACATAGGTTAATGGGTTTTACCCACAACAATCTAACAGATTTCATTTTTTAAAGAACACAAAAGAAAACAAACAGAAACATTACTAGAAAACAAGAAGAGATACATTACAGAAATCTCTTTTTACCTTTGACCGTCTGTTTCTGGTCTCAGAAACTGAAACAGCTTCTTTGTCTTTGTACTTTGATAGCTGATTTTCTAAGGCATCACTGAACTGCAGGTGTTTATTATGACCCCCGCACGCTTCTCGAAGCGTAAGCGAGGGTCTTACTGTTTTCGTACTGTTAATTTTTTTTCTTTTCAGTGATTTTTGGTCAACCGTAGCACAAAAACGGCTGCACCGATCAATATGAAATTTGGCAGGACTGTAGATGAGTCTGACCTACACTGCGCCAGCCAATGGTTTTACGATAGACCCCATATTTGAGGAGGGGGCTCCATCCAAATAGGGGGTGTCTGGACATGCAAAAATGGTTATAACTCAGAAACTCTTCAACATAGAAGCTCAGATCTCTTTTGTTGTTTAGCTCTGATGAAGCTCTATCCATCAGGCCGACCAATCAGTGCCCCCGCCCCCCCGGACCCCCAATTTATCTGAAAAAAGGTTATCTGGACATAAAAAAATGTTATATCTCAAAATCTATTAAACATAGGAGCTTCAGATTTTTGTTGGTTGTTTAGCTCTGATGAGGGTCTATCCATCAGGCCAACCAACGCCACCCCCCCTCAAAAAACAGACCCCCACCCAAACCACTACAATTTTGGGATACACCTAGTAGCATGACATTTATTAGGAATAAAGACTTCTAAGTTTTGGTGCATTTGTATGTGCAGGGGTCATTATGTTACCGCTATGCGGTGTCTAGTTCTTATCACTGATTTCTCCTCTATGGATGCTCGTAATGAGGATCTTTAAGCTCCAAGGTGGGACGTGTGAATTCTACATTTGAATTATTTTTCATCTTTTGTTTAACTTTATGAATAAAAAGTCTGTCCAGAAATAATAACTTTAAACTGAGTTGTTTCTGTTTTAATCAGTGGAAAAGGTGGGACCTCCTCTTTAATTGACGCATCAGGAAAATTATAGTTGTTYTCATCAGCCAATCAAAATGTTGAATTCGGCAAACCACATTCGCCTGTTTATACAGTACAATTTGAATCAGATGCATTCAAGCAACAACGACACACACAAAGTCACAAGCTCAACTCTGGGGCTGCAGCTTACCTAGACCGCAGCCAACGTAGGCCACACCCTGCACAGTCCAGGTAGGCTGCATAATGCTATAAAATGAGACGTCTTTCGATGACGTATGTTTGCGTGACCACATACTACCTCCCGTTATAACATGCCTTCAGACTTAACATGTGGGATGTATTCACACATCTTTTCCCTGGAGGAATAACTTCACCATTAAAAACGTTACAAGTAAATAAATAAAAATAAAAACTTGAATAATTTGGGTTTAGCTCCAGTCTCAGGACTTATAGCTGCATCAGCTAAGTTGCTAAACTTACATTTCAAAATGAATTCTTCAGTCTGTGATGAATTTCCAAACTACGCCGACTTGGTAAAAAAACAAAACAAAACAAAACAAAACAAACAAACAAAAAAAAGAAACAATACAAAACTAAAAACTCAGTCGTCTTACTTCTTCGGTTTAGTTTGATGACGGTGCAATGAATCCTGGGATATCCTCAGCCGGGAAGGACAGTCAAATGCAGCCTTCATTTTTGGGGGGGTTTTGGGCTGTATTCATTGGACACATGAAGAGGAGCCCCTGAATTGGGACAGCCTTTGGCAGTGACGTAAGCGGCCGACGACTGCGGCCTTTCATAGACACAGCCACAGTTTAAACCTTCTGATCTGTAATGAGTTGCAGTTAGCCTTTAAATAATGCTGCAAGTAGGCCTGTCGCGATAGTCAATAAATCAATTAATYGCACGATAACTTTTTTTGAGGTCGGTAAAAAAAAGACGCCGATAAGTTTCATTTTCCTGCTTGTTT
>NW_013952555.1:719441-720659 GCF_001266775.1 Austrofundulus limnaeus
TTATTACACTTACACATTACGCTTTTATAATTATTAGTTGTAAAACGGTCACCAGGCAATATTATCGTTTATCGCAATAAATTTTGAGACAATTAATCGCCCAGCAAAATTTGTTATCGTGACAGGCCTAGCTGCAAGTGCATCTGTTTATCTCATGGTTCTCAGTCAGTGACAAAGAAAAGGAGATGGAACAATTCCTGTTTCTTCCCCAACTGTTTATTTGATTTACAGTAAAACCTTTTTTCTATTATGATTAAGACTTAAATATATTTCTGAGTCCTCAGTCTTCACTTGCCAGGACAGCTGCTGGTACACAAAAAGTGATGCATTGGATTTTGTATTGCAGCTGTGACAATATTTTAAAACATTTTAACAGCTTATACAATTAAAAATAAGAAAAAGAAAAATCCTACACATTAAGGACAGAGAAAACTGGGTGTGAATATCCACAATGTGGCTAATCTCTTCTAAAAACGCATATATTCAGGTTGATGCCGGGCCCTTTTTAAATTTAAAAAGGTATGTTTGATTTCAATGTTTGTGCAAATTTTATTTATATAGCACATTTAAAACAAGGTTGACCAAAGTGTTTTACAAGGTGTGTAGAACAAACAGAAATAAAAACCTCTATAAACAGGAGCACCAAAATCACACACAAAAACCCAGCAAGAACACTGAAATAAGAAAAAAAACTGTCTAAAACACTCCAAGGTTCCTGACAGAGGAGGAACAATGACTAAAGGGTCAAGGATATCAGTAAACCCACTGAGAGGAAGACAATTTTCAAAAACTGAAAAATTAAATATTGTTTTTGTTCAAGATCAGACAGTTCTGAATTAACAGTTTTTCACATCTTTCAGGCAGTTGAACAAGGGCTGCAGTGGGGCAGACACATCAACTTATTAAGAGGAAATTTGTTTGGATGTCGACAGCATAACAATAAAAAGAAAATTTGTACTTTTTGATTATACAGTAGATGCTAAAAGMAGCATTTATACAGAGAACAGAAAATAAGTGCTTATTCTTGATGCGGATCCACCCAAGCTATCTGTGACTCCTGCAGTGCCTCTCATCACTGTCCTGCTGTCCTCATACATGTCTTACTGTCCTCATACATGTCCTGCTGTCCTCATACATGTCCTAATATCCTCATACATGTCCTGCTGTCCTCATACATGTCCTGCTGTCCTCATATATGTCCTTCTGTCCTCATACATG
>NW_013952555.1:721704-722655 GCF_001266775.1 Austrofundulus limnaeus
CTGTCCTCATACATGTCCTGCTGTCCTCATACACGTCCTACTGTCCTCATACATGTCCTGCTGTCCTCATACATGTCCTACTGTCCTCATACATGTCCTACTATCCTCATACATGTCCTGCTGTCCTCATACATGTCCTACTGTCCTCATACATGGCCTGCTGTCCTCATACATGTCCTGTTCTGGTCTACAATACTTCTTTGCCACTCCTGATGTCTTCACACACCACAGCTCCTCCACCCTGTTATTCTTCATCCACAAAGACAAAACCAAGTTCTTTCTGACCCTCTGTGTTGTTCTCCTGTGATGGCCCTTTATGGCATGAAACTATACTGATGCTCGCAAATAATCACCTCTTTTCCAATTCTAAACTTAGCACAAAAAGTTAGACACAATGGGCCTCATGTAAGAACATGTTCGTATTCTTATCCTAAATTTCTCTTACTTTTGTTCGTACCAAGGGTTCGTACGAACATGACACGTCAGATTCAACAAACTCTTCTATCTTCAGGAAAAGTGTGTAAATGAGCTGCGTAATTTACACCTGTTCTATCCAGCTGCTCATGCACGCAAGAGGAGATTAGCATAATTACCACCCCAAAAACACCATATAAGGCTACAGTATGTTTCCTACCTCAGATACAAGGAAGTGTCTATTCATGAAAATTACAGCAAAAACTAAAAAGAAGAACTTTACGAGTTCAGAGATTGAAGTCCGTCTGTCAGAGATCCAGAAAATAAAATCTGTCATTTTTTGCAGCATCAGTTGTGGAATAAAATGAGCTGCTAAAAGTATAAACAACTGTGTTAAATCATTTTCATTTATTCAGAAGCCACACCATCGCACACCGTATCCCTCCCCCTACCCCAACCCCTCATCACCATCACCACCCCGTGCGTGGTCGCAAGGGGTCTCAGATGCAGGTCTGAAATAAGCATTTTAAAATGCTT
>NW_013952555.1:723314-724825 GCF_001266775.1 Austrofundulus limnaeus
CTCCTAAATCACTCGTACGCACAACTTAAGAACAAATCTGTGCGTACGAACGGTTCTTGCATGAGGCCCATTGTGTTTGGTTGTTTATTCTTTGTTGTAACAATGCTTCTTGGAAGTAAATCATATATGGTGGGAAAGCCTGTTAATTTTCCTTTCAAATAGTGCCACATTTGTAAGTACTATAACTGAGGGACCCCCTTCAGCATGGGGCACTACACAAATGCATACTTGCCTGCCGAATCATGCCGAATCTTATTGCAAGCTGCTTTCATAGAAATGGTGTCCTGTATGKGACACTTCAATTTGGCTGAAAATACGGGACATCCGGGCTAATACAGGACAGTTAGCAACTCTACCTCAGCTTTGAAGGCAGCAGGTGTCCATTTAATCTGCTCAGATTCAGCCATTGGTACTTAGTGCTAACGTTTGTTCACAATGCTAATGTTTGAGCTAGCATTATACTGTCTGGCTCCTCAGAAGTGGAGGAGCAAAACGTCTGGCTGATTGTTACCTACTAGCAGCCGGAGGCTGAAATACAACACAAAAATGAACCACTGGCATGAAAGTTTACATTTTAAGCCCTAATTAAAAATCAATGCAGTGTTTTAGAGAATCAATATTTTGAGAAATGAAATGTCGCAATATTTCAGTGTATCAATATTTTCTTACACACCTACTAACATATAAAGAGACCTTCAGCATTATACAGTATTTGAACATCATTACGACTGTAAATGGAAAATACAGTAATTCCTAAATGTTAGTTTAGCTGTTTCAGGTTYTGACTTATTTATGCTTATTTTCTACAATCAACATTTCTCTTCCCTTGAATTTCAGCCATTGTTTGCTGACATTATTTTTTATTCMTGCACTGCTTGTTTCTGATCGTTTGCCTTCACTTGCAGCCAGGAATGCCTTTAAAGACTAAAACTGCTTGTTAGGCTTAGAAAAAAGGACCAAAATGGGATTCAAAAAGACAATTTCTCAATATTTAAACTCAATTTTTCAGAGAGCATCTACACCCAAAATACAACTATCATGGTCCTGCAAAATGCAGTCATGCATTTTCTGTACATTCCTGTTGAATTGATCATGTGCAGGGCTGCAGAGACCAGGGCTTAGATTTATAAAGGATTGCGTGGAAACCATACTAAAAATGAACAAATGGCCAAAAGGTGAAATTGGCGTACACACACACAAAAAAAAATTCAGATTAATAAAACCGTGCATATGCATGTTTCTGCGCACCTTTCCTTTATAAATCACAGATGCACGTCAGAGTTTGCACACAAGGTCCCACCTCAGGTTCTACCCTCTACACACCCATATTCAACCATAAACAGTCAATGCAAAGTACCTCATGAATGTGAAGGTGTATTTAAATCAATCAGCTGATCAATGTCAAAAAAAGTGATTGGTTCAGACACGCTCCATCATGCGTCTGGAGGATGACAGGTGCTGACTGACAGCTGCTAACGGGAACAGAATGTCTGTAATTGACACAGATTTTC
>NW_013952555.1:726402-728149 GCF_001266775.1 Austrofundulus limnaeus
AACGGAGCACTAACGACCTAGCCCACTTTGGTTTGTTTTTGGAGCGATATGGGGTGATGGTGAACTCTAGATGACCAAAAAATATAATATTTAATATCTCGGAAACCAGAACTGCACAAAAGACACTTTTAACGGCACAAACCTGCACAAACGGAGCACTAACGATTCTGACTATTTGATGGATTTTTTGACGTGGGTGGGGTGTCAGCTTCACACAGCTCAACTGTGTTGACACMTTCAGATTCAAACCAGAGAATTTATCCTGGGAAAGAAGACACTGCTGGCTGATGTGCAGCCGCCTTGAAGCACAAGTCATAAATCTTCATTAACGCTGCTCATTTTCAGTGCATCGTTGCATCTCATTAGCAGATGTTTTCCTTCTAGGTGCCTGATTTGGAGAATAATGCATGAAATCAGGACTCAGTTTTTTTTACGTTTACATATTCTGAACGGGAGAAGGTGTAAAAAAAAGTCAAACTTCAAATTCTGCTTATTTGGAGTAAAACACACAAACAATAAATGCAAAAGGGAAAGTATTTGACTATTTTCTTTCAATACAATTAGTGGAGTGGAATTCCATCAGGTTTGCCAGATAAAAAGTTATTTTTGCATCTTGCATGAGAAGGAAGGAAACTGTAGTTCATTAAAACATCTCAACATGTTTTCATCAAACCACCAAGCTGTGGTGTGCCTCATTTATCACCTACTCTCCTGCAGATTACACAGTTTACCAACTGGTCCTGATTAATAATATGTCGCAGAACTTAGAACTTTTGATTTTTAACACCATACAATACAGTAAATTCTCTAAAATTACCCACAGATCTTTGGAAACAAATGGTTTGTACAGGAACGTAACTGTGGAAGAAAAAAAACTTTTAAATAAAACAAATTGTGTTGCCCAGAGATTTTACAAACATTACTCTGGACTTAACAGATGTGCAGCTTTCACTAATAGGCCTGTTAGCCAATCAGAAAGACAGCAGCCCACCATTGGTGGGTCCAGGATTTGGGTCTTAACAGAACTTGCAGCTTCAGCAGAAGTTTGAGTTGCTCTCAAAATAAAATACTTTTGAATAAGTTTGAAAAAGAATTGGAGACAAAAAAGAAGCTGGTAGAATAATAAAAAAAAAAACAGCTGCCAGAGAAGATAAACCTGCAAAAGGATGTTTTCTGATTTCTCTACCTGAGCGGACGAGCCGGCCACGAAGGTGGATGCTAAAGTTAGCTAAAGTTAGCTAAAAGATACTTTTACTCAAGTATTACTTTGAGGTATTTATACAACACTGAGCCTATGTCATTTTCTCTAAAATTAACCTCATATTAACCAGACTGCATAAAAAACCTTAGTGACTTTATGCCTCATACTAACCAGTGAACAGTTTGAAGCCATTCTATGGGACTGATAACGGCTAATAGCATCCATTTAATGGATGATAACATCCAAAGCGGGTGCTAGAACCGCCTTTTGGGATCAGCTCCTTGTATGGGCTGTGTCTCCAAGCCGAGCTTCCTCAATACGCACACCCACCCACCCGGCCCCTTGCTGAAATGGTTGGGACAGAAGCGGAAGGAGGTTCTTAAAGAGACAGAAGCCAATTTCAAGGCACTTAGAAATAGATATGATGAGAAGTCAAGTTTATTTTCTATTTAAACATATAAATAGCACTTTAATAACAACTGAAGGTCATTACTTTTTTATGGTATAGAATTTAAATATATGCCTGAGAAACATACAGTATAATAT
>NW_013952555.1:728159-731204 GCF_001266775.1 Austrofundulus limnaeus
GTATAATATTAAATAATTTAAATTTTTTAATAAATTTGAAACTGAGTTTTGTAAAACAATTCTGTAAAACTTGAAAAACTCCGTGAGATTACTCTTTATGTCTGTACACCTGCAAAATCAGGGAAAATCTGTGTAAATTACAGACAATCTGTACAACCTGACATGTATGCTGTAAAGGAGTAAGTTTTAGTTCATAAATATCATCTTTATTTACTGTATTCCAGCATTAGGAACAGGCCATTGGGGATTTTATTGATTTGAAATTGTTCATATTTGGAACCAGACTGTATGAAAAATGTAATGAATTTAATGATCCAATATAAAATATTAATGACAGTTTTCACAATGATACTGTTGATTTTGTTTGCCTGTGCATGGTTTTTAATGTTTACAGTAAGCAGGGACTGAAATTCACAAGGTAGCAAAAACAATTACACACACACCTCCACCCCATTCAGTCAAGAACATTAATCCTAGATACTCATGTCTACCTCCCAGAGAAGAGGGAAACATGTAGGGAAACATTATGTTCACAGTGATTAGAAGAAAGTTTTTCTATGCTTGTTTTTTATATTATATAACTGATATTTTGGATATTTTGGAATTCTAACCATACTAACAAAAGTTAGTATGATGAGAATAAAGAAATATGTGCATTTTGAATGTTACAAATGGGTGTTTTATTTTATTTTATTTTATACTTTTTTTAAGCATGCAAGCTCTTTACTCTTTATATGTACAGAGGAGGAGATAAATACAAACATTACTGGCCCAGAGTAGGACTGAAAGTATGCAGCAGGGCAGATACAATCAGAATAAGAGTCAGATTATTTTGAAATATAAAACCCTAAAAAGATGTACTGAGACATATTTTGATCTGCAACATAATAAAGGGTCAAGAGTTATTCAGCAGCTCCTGCTGCAGACATCAGCAGCTTGAATCWGAGCAGCTGAGTTTTTTTCCACACCTCTTAATTCCATCCTGATCTCTGAAAGCAGGTGAGCGCGGTAAGAGATCATCTTTGTTGGTGACATCTGAACTGCCAGGATAAAATGAACACGTTATGTGCTGTTCATCCATTTAGTGGTTCTGTGTTMTGAAAGTCTCTCAAACAGAAAAGAGACAAGAGTGAGCAGCTAATATAACAGCTAGGAAGGCAGAAAGAGGAAAGTAGCTACGTTTACATGGACATAAGTAATCAGATTAAACGGCCATTCGGAATAAAAATGTGTCATGTAAACACCCCATTCGGATTATTCTGTCCCAACTCATCTTGATCCGAGTGAATTTGTAATCAGAACGAGAGGGGTGGTTTATGCAGATTGATAATCCGAACAGGGTGCATGTAAACACTTAATCTGATCATCTTATTCTGATTGTGGAAAACTGACCTGACTGCATGTCTGCTGACTTTCATCCAGTGTTTTCCAGCAGACAGAACTTTTCCTCCCGTTTTTTCATTCAATTAAGAAGGAAGACACACAGCCTACGCCGCTTCACAAAACAAACAACACAAAAAAGTCCATGCATCACCTGTAGCTTAACCAGAGATTGCAGTAAAGTCTCCACCATTATTAAAACCTGTTGCAGGTCCATTCTGAGCTCAGAAGCTGTTTGTTTACATTCATGCCGAAAGTAGAAGTTTTTTCTGTGTTTTTTTAAAGGGAAAGTTAACAACTGCGCACGTCAGTGCTTCTATTCTGAATAAAAGCCTGGTGCATGTAAACACTCGTCATGATCAGATTGTGTCCATGTAAACGATACGTTCCGATTATTTAATCCGAATACATTTCAATCTGATCAAAGAATTTTGTGCACGTAAACATAGCTAATGAGAGCAGCATATTAATCTGATAGGTTTTACAATGATTAACACAACAAAAAACTTGTAGTCAAGACTCATGAGTAACAATCCCCCAAAATGTATAAATCCCCCCACTCTAAAACGTAAGGGGGGTTCCCCCCCAATTTCAGGCACTGCAGTAAGTATTTTTAGCTACAAGAAAGTTAAAAAATGTCATTTTTAAACATAATCTTTATGCTTGGTGATAAAGGTTGACACAGAAAGGGTGACTTTGCTGTTTAGGCTTAGGACTTTTTTCCACTATCAATCATTCCACTCTAAAGTGTTTTAAAAATGGCAAAGCTTACTTTTGACTAAATATTTTACACAGAGTAAATACAGTGAGCTAAAATATGAAAATAGGAACAGTAGGTCTTTAAACCATTGCTAATAAAGGAAATGAGAGAAGCAAAGGAACACAATTACGGAGTCACATTCTTTACTTTTCCCCAGAAAGGGCAGAGGGTTTTGTTAGTAGGTGGAGAAGCTTTTACAGTTTCAGAAAATAAATAATTTTTGTCTACCATGCTGATAATAGGAGCGTCTGTTTAACAAGTGTTTAGCAATTTAATCAGCATGACAGTATAGAAACAGGGGGAAAAGGCCTCCAAGACATATAAGAGGACAAAAATAATCAACAACAAATGTGTTAGGATGTGCTTTTATCTAACTCAAAAACACCCCCRAAACAATTTGATCGAAGGAAGTCATTAGGAGCCCTTGAGAGTAAAACATGCACTTAACATGAGTCCACCACAAATTATTGATCCGATCGCAGGTTTYTGATTGATTTCCGATTGAGACCATCCTGTTTGTTACAAAATCTGTTCTTTTGGGTTGAGCTTTAAAGGGCTTTGCTAATCAATCTAAAGACAATGCATTTTTTCYGACCTTTGACTTCTGAACTCTGACCTTTTTTCATTATTAACGACTATGAACGCTCTAGTTCAATATTTTTGTTGTTTAGATTGATATGAAACACGGAACCTAACACAACCTTTTAGATCTTTATACACCATGTGCACAAAATGTAACCTGCATACAATCTACACTTAGTGTAGTTGCTGTTTTCAACAAGGTTCAACATTGCACTAARCTCCCCAGTTTCTCACTGAGCCCCAAAGTCAGCATACAGCGGGTAAAATAAGTATTGAACACGTCACCATTTTTCTCAGTAAATATATTACTAGACGTGCTAATG
>NW_013952555.1:732700-739838 GCF_001266775.1 Austrofundulus limnaeus
CCTCTAGTAATATATTTACTGAGAAAAATGTTTACGTGTTCAATACTTATTTTACCCGCTGTATATTCAAAATATTCCTGTAGCTGGGTTATTTTTGGAAACTAACCATGCATGAAATAACAACTGGTCAAAACTGTAGAATGTATGGATAATACAAATRCAAAACACTATGCTGGAGCATGGTTTACCCTCCTGATTAAAATTCAGTGTGTCTAGATAAAGTCTCACAATTGCAAATGAGGACTGTGACCTTTAGAAGAAACTTGTTCAAAAACAGATGGATATACAAACACATCAAATGAGTTTAATAATTACTTCAGCCTGAAATGGTTTTAGGTTAAGTCTGTGAGTGTGAAGCAGAGTTTGTCACAGTTGGTGTATTTTAAAAGAGAGGATGGGACAAACACAAATTCAACAACAACATTCAGGTGAGAAAATTAAAACTGATTCATAAACAAACAAAAACAACAAAGAAAAGTAAAAAAAAGAATGAACACTGGCTGACATGAAGATAGACAATGATTGTCAACAGACACAGAAAAAAGAACCTTTTTAAGGTTACGTTCAAACTGCAGATCCTAACGCTTAATTACGATTTTTTGCAACGTTTTTTGGACGTTCACATTATGTTTTAAATGCACCCTCCATCAGACTCCAGTATGAACTCTCCACWGCACTGATGTGACCCACGTGGACAGAAATAGATGTGACATCACATTCAGTTGGCTGTTTACAGAAGGATTTATACAGGCTACATGTTAGCATGTCAAATATGAAGTTGTACAATCAGAGCAAGTTAAATAATTATATATACGTATATATTATGTGATTGTTTAGTTCATTGTTTAGATTTTAACCATCCTCATCGTATGCTCTGGTGCAGCATTTTATTTCTGGAACAGCAGCGACATGCTGGAAGTAAATTATCGAATGAGTATGGTTTATGGTTTTATGGTTTATGGTGASTGGGGATGGATAAAGAATCCATATGAGCAGGGGCATAAGTGTGCCCATTGCACAATTGAGTAACTTTWGTATCGATACAGTWAAGACAGATGTTAATATCATATACTGTATTTCTAAGCATTCTCAGTCATCCAGGACATGGAAAATTAAGAGAAATATTACTTTATAACTGGACTTCTTTACTGTAGCTGAAGACATGTGRAGCTACAAGACTTAGACTGCACATAGTTGGCATCAATATTCTAAATATGTGGATCGATCTGCCCAACTCACAGAAGTAAAAGTCAGATGAAATGTGACACGAGTGTTCAGACTGAGGTCGCTTTGACAAACATCAGATATGTATCTGATTTAGGACCTCATACTGAAAAGGTCTGGGTTGGATTTGAAAAAAATCAGATTTGTCCTGATGAGATTGTTCAGAAAGTGACTGCAGTGTGAACGCTCATGTCTCATTCCATCGGACTTTTTCATCAGTGAGGAGGGGGTGAAGGATCGATAAGACACTAACCTCAAGTCTCGCTGTTTAAATCTGTAGCTCCGTGTGTTTACAGCTCCAAAACACAAGTCCAGTTGATTCATCTTTTTACTTTTCTTTTTCCATGTAGATACTGTAGTTTGATAATAACAATGTCCAGCCTGGGTCGCGGAGAGTATCGATCCTAAAGTTACTCAGTTGGTACTTTATTTCCAGCTCATTGTTTCGTTCAAAAAATAAAAAGCTTCACTGGAGCATCCCGGTCAGAGGCAGGTTCAGATATAAATACTGAACTAAACAAGTATGTCAGATAATTAATTGGCTCTGATTAAACAACAACTTTAGATTTGATGTGTTAAAAATAGCATCCATGCGTCCAACATAAAGAAAACATTACAATTTTCTGTTAATGGAAATAAGAGGTCTAGTCCAAACGCAGACTGAAGAACTTAAATTCAACAATTAAYAAGTGTGGCCACATTTTAGAGTTTGTCAGAGACACAGTTGGTCTGATTAACTATTTTGGGTGAAGTTTAAAGAAGCCATAATAATTTGGTTGGATGGATGCTCGACAGCTGGGGGGACATGTAGCTCGATTGAAACAGACAGAAAGCACCTATATTTTTAGATATAAATATTAGATTTAATCATAAATCGAAACAGGAAGGTGGTAGTCACACCAAATTTGAAGTCAATAAATTATGTTTACACGCTCACAAATTACTATTACGGCTACTTCATCTTTTAACTTTCCGCACAAGACAAGTCAGTCCAACTAATCACAGTTTTGCCAAATGCTCACACACAAGAACCTCCTCCTTTATTTCAAACTCCAAAAATCATGGTTAGGACAAACTCTGCTCACATGCCAAGAAACTCCCATGTACTGCAGAGACTGCTACTTGAGAAAATTAGGAAATCTTAAGCTAGCAGAAAATTCTTGTAGTCCAAGCACACAAACAAATAACAGACACACATTTTGCTGTTCATAGAGTTGTAATTATCTAGCTGGGACTGGGTTCTAACATTCTTCAAGATGAGAAGAATAAGTGGTTCCTAACTAGCCTGGTAAACTTTTACTCTAGTTGGAAACTCGTCCATCTCCACTGACATAAACAAAGTAAGTAAAACTTATCATTTTGTTCRTTTGAAGCAAAAAACATAAGAAGTGCAAATCATTTATAAACCCGATTTTAAACTTTATTCCAAGTGTGTTTAAGCTCAGGCTTGAAATCAGTTGAGTTGCTGACTTTTACAAATCTCCTTTAAGGTTTCTTCTTCTCCTCTTGTCATTCGTAGCAGAGTGTGCAGCCTGCTGATACCACACTTTAATCAGGTACTCCACCCCTCACTGAGCTCAGAGCAGCTTTGTGGACAGTGTGTCCTTGCATGTCTCTGTCACACACACACACACACCCATACAGGCTCATACACCTAAATCAACGCGCCATCATTCTCTGACAGCCGCGCTCTCCCATCATACAGCTGAGTGGAAAGATGAGTTGCCTGCAGCTCATGGGGCAGAAGGTGAAAACACRCACATTCAAGTGGAAATAATCGCACGCACGGCTGAGCAGCTACACCTTCAACAGACTCTGTCGCAAACGGCTGACTTGCAGCACATGGCGATTCCCTTTTTACTTTCAATCAGAAAGCTGGACACACAACTCCTGGACCTGCAAGCAAAGTAATAGAGTCCTAAACACMGACAGAAACAAACCCTGCAGATAAATGCTGGGTTTCCCCTCATGTATTTAAAACACAGTAGACTACAGCTGCTACGTGTTAACTCGGCATATGCCTGTCTTTTATTCCCTTATGCCACCACGACCCAGCATGTGTCTGCAGCTGCTGACCTACAAGGTCTCTGTACTCAGACTTAACCTGGCTGTGACTCACCGATCTCACAGTTCTCTCCAGAGAAGCCCTGAGGACAGTAGCAGCTATAGCCATCGCCTTCCTGCAGGCAGCTTCCTCCATGGAGGCAAGGGCTGGTCTGGCATGGATTATTCTCCACTGYAAGGAAAGATGACAGAAAGGTTAACCTAAGGAATCGTTTACTATAAGAAATGTGGCTTGAAAATTAATAAAGTTTRTCAGCCAGCAACAAGTTTTATCCCCCCTGACAGGTCATCCCTGATCTCTAAAGCCCTGTCTCCATTGTCCAGTCTCACTCTATTTGGTTGATGTCTGTTCAGTTCTGCTCAGGTGTGTGTCTCCTTAAGGCTCGGCGGCAGTCGCGCTTTGTGTGTTGCGTGGGTTGCCAATGGTGTAAGCGTTTATAATTAATGCTTACATTATTGTAATATTCCCTAAAATGACACGTGACTGTACACTTTATAACTTGTGAAATGTTGTAAATACCGTAGGTAACACAGTCTCACTCCTGACTCGTCAAATATTGGCACATTTCTGAGCTTCTCTCTGCGTCTTACTTTGACACGTCGGGTACACCCGTCACGTTTGACGCACCAGGCATTTCTGGGTTCCCTTAGCGTCCAAGTTTGATGCGTAGGGATGCAAATATAGGGATCTTTGACTTGGGGTCCATGGTTAATATTAGGGATCAGGGTTCATGGTTAATTTTAGGTTGTGGGGTCAAGGATAGGATGTCTAGGGCGAATATTAGGTAATTTTAGGCTTTGGGACACAGTTCACGTGAATTTCCTACACTTCATAAAAATGGTTATTTTAGGGATCAGGGTTGATGGTTAATTTTAAGTACTAGGGTCAGGGACAGGATGTCTAGAGTGAACAAAGGTAATTTTAGGCTTTGGGATGGAGAGATTTGTGCATTTTCTACACTTTCTGAAAATATGACAACGAATTCCGCCCCATCTCGTCAATAACTGATGCGAGGGGGGTACCAGACGCRTCARAACTGGACACAGAGGGAACCWTGGAAAAGCATCAATAYTTGATGACTTGGGAGTGAGAAWGAGTTGAAATAGGAGGAATAAAGCTTGACAGACAAACTATTTGAACGGYGCGCAGCCCATGCAAAGTTACAAAAATTCGTAGGTGTATGATCCCTGGGGCGGGGACGGCACGATTGCATCATGGTTGGCACGCGCACCTTTGCACTGTGTTCAAGGTGTCGACTATAAACCAGGTTTCAATGTGTCCCTCACTCTGTGAGCGTGATTCTGGGCGAATCGTCAGCACACAACTTCAGCGGTTGTGGTGAAAAAGGAAAAAGAAAAAAAAAGTCATTGTGGTTTTATCGTCCGGTAGTCTGATGTTWTTTTGGGCACAGCACTGTTTATAAGTGTGTGCGTAACTGTGGGCGTCCAGTTTGTCCGAAAACTCCCGGGACATCGGCTCATTTCAGATGGCTGTATGCGCTTTTCTCCTTCACCGCTCTCTTTTGCTCTTGTTGTGTCTGTCCTGTCCCTTTAGTAAAGAACTGTGTGCCAGGAGGATGATATGTCAAGTCGATCCCCCTCTGGCCAAACTGCTCAGGTACAGGTCCATGTAAATTAGCTGATAATCACCCAGTCATGCAATGTTGTGTGAGAACCAGGGCTGGGTACTGATGTAAAGGCTTTTAATGTTAGGTTATAACTTTGTGTCCCTTTTTAGGAACTGTTTCAGCATTAAATGGTGGAGATCGAGAAGATTAAGTCGTAATTACTGCTCTTAAATTTTAAGATGGGACAGAGAGAGGAGGAGACGTTGATAAGGACTGTTAGAGCATGGAGAAGTAGTCATAATTTTTTTATTCYGTGTGCAAAGAGGAATCGTTGGAACTAATTAGATTAGGTGTMTTTAATATCCAATCTTGATATGACTGGAGGCCCTGACACAGTCTGTTAGGTTAAGGTTATCTAATACACTGCATCTTCTCCATAATAACATGCAGACTCACTTAATGATGTATGAGCGGAGGGACGGCTGTGCACTGCACTGAAACTCTGGGAATTTGCGTGCAAGTTTAATTATGAATGCTGACATGTCCGAGCATAGGTGTGTTAATTTATGGATGCTTGTCTGACTTCCTGCATGATAGTCTGAGATAATGTGAACATGTGTCCAACTTCCTGAGAAACAGCTAAATAGACTCCATCTGCAGCAGAAAAGCTAATAATGATACCCTGACCAGAGGAGATACAGTCTTTGAAAATACATAAAAGTGATTTGCTTAATTGGAAGAGCTAATGAAGTCTTTTCCTAATTCAAAAGCAAGAAGGGACTAACTGTGATTTTATGTGCTATGAAAACACACATCGCTTAAAGGTTAATGATGTGTGGATGATTATAACAAAAAACTTCCATGATGGTGAGAATAAAAGAGCATTTTGATACAGAAAACAGAGAAGAGAAAGAAAAAGCYGAGTCTTTATCCATCCATTACCTTATCTGCAATTTCATTGTGCTCTCTGTACRATGGCAATTAAGGTCTCTCTATTCATAAGTTTACAACAACGGAAAGAAAGTTAGCACAC
The DNA here is from genome assembly GCF_001266775.1 of Austrofundulus limnaeus. NCBI lineage: Eukaryota > Metazoa > Chordata > Actinopteri > Cyprinodontiformes > Rivulidae > Austrofundulus > Austrofundulus limnaeus. Next base: position 738,590 of record NW_013952555.1, read on the forward strand.
TGAAGTGACAGCCATCTTCAGTTTCACACTTATTGCCATGAAAGTCAATAATGTATTTGTTTATCACATTAAAAAATAGTCAGAAATCAGTGTCAGAAAACAAACCACAGAAGTGCCACACATTGCTTACACTCACMCAGTTTCCAGTTTTGCATCTTTCCAGTTTAAATATAGATCCTTCAACTAACTTGCCACAATGAAGTAGCTGAAAAAAACCTTCTTTGTCTCAAAATGGTAAAACTTTTAGGTTGTAATATGGTGCATTATAGCACAGTATTTAATTTGTTTACTCARTGCATTATTTTCCACTACAAATGTTTTTTTTTTCCAAAGTTTGAAATATTACGATCCCACATGCAGCATACCATATACAGTATTGCATAAAAAACGAAGGTCATCAGGACCACTCTTATCATATCAGGGATATTCAACAGGTTGGAATGTTTTGGCCCAAATCACAGAGTGTGTGGTGTTTCCCTGAGGACAAATGAGCTCGCAGCCTGTAGAATGTGATGCGTAGCCAATCAGAAAACTAGGTGACAGAAACACGGAGGGTAATCCAAAATACCGAAGACAAAACAACTGACATGGAGCACCAGAAAGTCTGGTAGACATCAGAGATGTCTTTTTGTTCTCTATTTTCTCTGTTAAAAGTTGTCCACAAACTATATCCATTCCTTCTTCTTTGTTGGCCACATAGAAAAATGCTGACATTTGGATTTAACTGCCGATGGCAAAAAGTGAAAAAAAAACTTGAGAAGTTACATTACAAAATGCTGAATACTGAGTGGTCTTGCTGCATTTTTAAAGAAACATTGAGTTTTTAACCCTAAAAGTAGCATACAAGCTGTATAAACGCAGAACTACATCTAATATGAGCACATTTCCTAAAAGCCACAAAAAATTGAGCTAAAACTTAAAAGTAGGCTAGGCAAAAGCCATTAGTAAAAAAATTGCTAGCCAAAAAAGTAAAAGTACAAAAATATTGGGTAAGGGCTAATACACTAGAAAAAGGCAACAAAAATACAAGCTAAAAGTTAAATGTTGAAACCAACGGCCACCTAACAGTAGCAGAATAATAAGTAAAAGCTAAACATAGCTTAAGAAGTCAAAAAAGAACAAACATGTTGAAGCATAGGTCAAAAACAATATTTTTTTAAATATTTGAAGAAATTACAATGTAGTTCAATTGGGATTTTTTTATTTTACTTTTGAAAATTATAAAAGTTACAAAAACCAGGAGCAAGAT
>NW_013952555.1:740084-743849 GCF_001266775.1 Austrofundulus limnaeus
CATAAATTGACGTAGGTTTCCTTAAATAAATATCAGCTACCTTTTTTAGGGTTTAAATTTTAGTACGGATTATCTCTTGCGTGCTGTGTGAACCTTTTCCAATGCATTTATCTGCCACAGTCACACTCACTGACTCCTCACACATTCTGCCAAAAATAATTCTGGCATCTGAATATCTCTGCATGCARCCTTGGTATAAGCCAGAGTCTGACAAATATCTCTGCAGAGTGACAGGCATGTATCTGCTCCAGTAGTGATGCACTGAGTACAGCTGACAGCTGAACACTGAGCAGTCACTGTGACGAGGACTTTAGGAGCTAAATAGGTGAACACTTCATGGATCGTTCCTGCTGTCATTCAAACCACAGCCTGTGTGGAAATCTGCATTAATTAATCCTTACTGTCATGTAAAATGAACAAATTACATCATAAACTGATTGGGAAAATCTTGTGCAAATCCTGCAAACAAACTATTTCCTCATGCACAAGTAAAAAAATGGATGTGTACCCTCTTTAGTCCAATTTTCTCTACAACTTAAATTATTTTTTAATACATATCAAATCAATTTCAGCAAAATTGCCTAAATATTGATTTCAAAAAGGACTTTTCTCAGCTTTTACTAGGGCTGAGCAAAATGGAATTTTTTCATACTGACAAAATATCTTTAAATAATAATACTGTGGTATACTGTATTACCAGGGCAGGGGGTGGTGGGGTTGCATGGTCTGTGACGTGTTGATTAATGACTAATTAATGTGGAAATGGAAACATTCCAGAGCCAGAGAGAGGAGTGACATTGTTAAAGGACAGATGCAACTTTTTTGCAGTATTTACATGATGCACATTCTGATCTGAAATGTAACACCCACTGCTCTTTTATGACTTCATAGAAAGCCCCATAACATKACTGATGCAACTTCTGACCACTTCCGTTCATTCACAAGACAGCTGGAGGAGACAAGGAGGGAAGACCTCCATCTGTTGTGCCTCTTAACCTCCGTGGGAAATAGTGACAGAAACTTTACTCGTCGACTCCTGGAAAGGTGGGCCGGCATAGTGCGGTCTGACACCTTGGGGAACTACCTAGAAGCGGGTTTCTCAAGTCAAACCACCAGAGTTTTGAATTGAAACTTTGCGTGCTGCAGTGGTGGGCACCAGCCCGCTAAAGCGCAAATCAGCAAGTTGCGGACATAAATATTTCGTTTGCACTTTAGCGGTCTTACTAATGTTTTTAATTCATAAGCAGATTTACATTTTCTAAAATTAAAATTCAGTACCGCTAATAACTAATTATCTACCAGTCATCATTATCTTGAACAGCGGAAGGTATGGCTGTCAATGAATCACAACACACGTGAACTAGCAATCCTCAACAACTTTTTTTATTTTTACACCAGGAGCCGAAGGTCTGTTTCAGGAAATCACAATTGGCGGTTGTAGGATTAAGCTGTAAAAGAGTTCATACGCCACTAGTTGGCAGTGTTGTACATATATTGTACGTGAATTGTTGCCAGCTAGTAGGTGTTAAATTGAACTTGTGCTTTAAAATTAGCTTGTGCTAGTTTTTCTATGGCATAAGTGCTTTTGAAGTTGCGGACCTAAATGTATCATAAGCGCTTTAGAAATTGCGGAGCTAAATTTTGGATTAGAGCTGCCCACTACTGGCGTGTTGTTTTAATCTTTTTTATTCAAGACCCTCGAGCTGGCTGAGGCAGAGGAGAAAATAAATGCAAACTTTATCAGTGCAAAAACTGGCTAGAAGTATGCAGCAGAGCAGATAGACACATGGTGAGAGTCATATTATTTTGAAACTTAAAACCCTAAAAAGACATAATTGGACATATTTTGAGACGTGTAACATGGAGGGGCAAACACCATATAATACTGCTGCTCTTATCAGCAGATTGARTGACAACAACACGTCAGAGYAGCTGAGTCTTTTTCCCACACTTCTCTCGATCCCACTGATTGATAATTTCTGCAAGCGTATGACAGAACAACTCTGTTGGTGACTTCTGAAGTGCCAGACGAAGCATCAACTTGTTATGGGCTGTTTGGCCAATTAGTGGTATTGTCTTCTGAAAGGGCCTCTCATGTTCCAATTTTCATAACAGTCTTGTGAAAATTGGGCACATAACCTCATGTGATTAATATACAGTCATCATTTTTAAATACCGTCACCATTTTTCAATGTTGAGGTATACCACAATACTGTCACATAACTCAAGCCTAGCTTCTATCTCGCAGGAGTGAAATATGGTGAGTGTGCCGTCTGGGATGAAAAAGAGAACAGAGAACAGAGAACAGAGAACAGAGCAGGACATTGATCCAATCAGCAGACAATTAGTGTCGACTTATTGCACACAAATGAGTTCATGTTCTTCACCATCTGTCCACAAACAATAGCCTGCAGGCTCAGTGGTGTGACAACTGCAGCATCGCAGTTTAAAGAAAAGTTGGTTTTGGGCAGATTAGCATAAAATCTCCCAAGAACATCAAATTTAGCTGGCTGAGTGTCAAAACATTTACATGCTTTTATATTAACTAAACAATAATAAGGAAGTAAAAACAAGATTTAAATGGAAAAAAAGGAGGGAAAAGAGATGCTGGCCCACAAGAGAGGATTAAAATTAAGTCTGTAGAAGCAGAGAGAGAGAGGAAAATGTAATCYAGGGAGGGAAAGTCACAAAGGAAGCTATCGTACATTTCTTCCTCTCAATGCTGCCTGCTGGCTTATGATTAATTACACACTGGTCTTAAAATAGTTTGCTTCTCCTGTCCCAACGTTGTGTCTGTCTTTGGTTATGAGATGAAACTCCAGTACCAAGAAAAACACAGAGGTGTAAGAGAAGCTGTCTTTGTGGCAAAGACAGAGACAGACCAATGAATATCAGCAGGAACACTGAAAGAGAAGCTGTAAGGTTTTGCAGAAGTTTAGTTTTGAGAGCTGAGGTCTGCAGTGTGACACAGATAAGTTGTCCTTCTWGGAACTGTGCAAAATTTTATGAGAAATGTTCTGCTGAGTGACAGCATCCTCAAAGGACTACTCCTAAGTTGATTTTTAAGCCTCTTAAGACACAGATTATCTCAGTGCTGGAGTGCTATTTTCTTTTTTGGGAAGGGGGGCTGCTTCCTGAGGTYGAGTCAAGAATGCAGAAGAACTCCACGTGAAGGGAGATGTTGTTCTTTCACTGAAACTATAAATCTTAGTTGTTTGCAAATTCACCCAAATGGAAGGCTGCAGCCAGAGTTCTGCTGACAGTAAGACCATAAATCCCACATGAATAAATGAATGACACGCACACCCCTGTGCTGCAGAAGTGCGCACATATGCACTTCCTTTTATTGTACATACACCTGCTTATCCCCTGCCATGTGGCTGTGCATGGACTCACTGAAGCTTGTAATAGCTTTGCTGAGACAGAGATCATGCTTCAGCCTGTTCAAGTGTTCCCCGTCTCTCTGAGAGCGATAAACCATCACCTGGGCCCAGCAAGAGCGGACTTTTTAAAATTTAATGCACTACATCACTAAGAGCTGTTGAAGCACGCTCCAGTGCTTAAAGCCACATGAAAGGCAGGGCTAAACTTCACTGTACGGTCTTGGCTGTGGTGATTATTGTGAACACTTGGTGAGTAGAGGAGGGTGGTACTAGGAATTTTTGTATCTATGTGATACCAAGTAAATACAGGGCTAGTATAACTGATTCTAATACCGATACTTTTCATGTATCATATACATCATTTTCATGTTTCATATATATA
>NW_013952555.1:744951-746228 GCF_001266775.1 Austrofundulus limnaeus
AATATTTGGACTTTCTTTGAGATCCTCATTTATATTATTCCATAGCCTAACACCAGAAATAGATACACAGAAACTTTTCAAGGTTGTTATCATAGTTAATATTTTAAATTTATATTCCCTGCTTAGTTTGTACCCTCCCTCACATTTCTTAAATAAATATTGTATAATTTCAGATAAATTTCCCTTATTTGCCTTTTACATAATAATTGCTGTCTGGTAAGATACAAAATCAATAGGTTTCAGTAATCTTGACTGTTTAAAAACTGGATCAATATGTTCCAAATAACTGGCTTTGTGTATAATCATTCTCCTTTTTTGCAGAATGATGACTGCCGTGAAGTTTTATAATTACCAAAATATTTACTTTTACTTTTACTTCCCTACAGGGAATTCCCACTGGAGGGGCATTCCAGTTTAAATTCATAACTTGTAAGTAGGAAATTTCCACTTCTCAGTGCAACGCAAACCTGTGTGCCTCCAACTAATGCTGGGATGCCGTCCTTTCATGGTAAAATRATCAGCGTGCATTTTGGGAGATGGCTTTAAAGCAACATGCTTATTTTAAAGACATTAATACATCTTTGAAGCTCTCACAGCCACATAAACTGCTGTGTTTGGTCACATTTATGCAGCCCTTGAGATTGACACATGACCTTTTACCTTCTAATAAACGCAACTGTTTAAGAAAATGGTTACTAATGCAAAACAGCAAAAAGAAGCAAGAATGTAACAAAAATATAAATACAACAATGTAACACACACACACACAAACAAAAAAACCCACATTGCAAGTGCAAATAAACATAAGAATTGATCTCATCCCACAACAATGCTCATCTTGGTACTGACAATATTGATACTAGGGTCGATATGCCCACTCGTGATGGTGGAAATGTGCTGTCAAAAAGTCATCTTATCACTTGCATGATGACTACAGAAACGTGTTTTATAATTAAAGAAGGAATAAAATATGCATCAGAGCAAGGCAGCTCTCTTGATGCTGAAATGCATTTCATCAAAGAGTAGCAGGTAAAAAAATGGATGGGTGACTTTTAAGTTGAACAGAATACAAAATTTGCAACATGAAAAAAATAAATTTGATGAATATTATTAATCTACACTGCCTGGCCAAAAAATAGTCACCACCTGGATTTAACTAAGTGCTATGATCTGGGGTTGCTGCAGCTGGTCAGGTCTAGGTTTTTGCTCAAAGGATGAGGACAGCTGCCTACCTGAATATACTGAATGACCAGGGGTCGGATTTATAAAACTGGCGT
>NW_013952555.1:747474-749758 GCF_001266775.1 Austrofundulus limnaeus
CCTTTTGGCCGTATGTTCACTTTTAGTATGGTTTCCACGCAATCTTTTATAAATGAGACCACTGGTTATTCCATCAACAGATTGTTTCTTCCCTGATGGCACGGACATATTCCAAGATGAAAATGCCAGGACTCATCGAGCTCAAATTGTGAAAGAGTTGTTCAGGGAGCATGAGACTTCATTTTCACACATGGATTGGCTCCACAGAGTCAAATGAGAATCTTTGGAATGTGCAGGAGAAGGTCAGACTCTACCATCATCAATGTAAGATCTTGGTGAAAAATTAATGCAACACTTTTCTTTTGGTGGTGACTTTGTTTTTGGCCAGACAGTGTACATCATGTTAAAAATTAGGGTCAGCACCTTTTACAGTTTTCCAATAACAGCTCCAAATCTCTCAGCATTTCAAAAGAAACCTGCAACATGACTTTTATCTACCTCCATTCTGTCCTCCTGCACTGCCATCTAGTAGCATTTTACCATGGCTCTGATCTGGGCTTCGGGTGTTTGATTTAGCCATCCCAGTTCAAAATATTTAGACAAACAGAATGAAACAGATAGGTTGCTTCCTCWGTGGTGGAAGATACGGGGGACTTATTGATCCCTTTAGAAATCAAAATCTCAGCAAAACCGGTGGCAGWGGAGCGATTAAAAAAGCCAGCTGCACAGAGAGGGAGCACACAGTTTAAAGGGTTGACAGAGAGGAACAAACACAAACAGAAGTGTGGTCTGAAACCACAGACACACTGAACCTGATTAAAAACAGAAATATCTTGTAATAAAAACAGGTCTAATGTGTGCCCACTTTCCTAAGTGGGACCATTTYCAGATTGAGTTAAATTAAAATAGTCCAACAAATTGAAACATTCCTTTACTAGAGGATTTTAAATACAACAAACATGAAGGTTAAAATCCCCAACAATTAAAATGCCCTCTCATTGACACAACCAGGTATGATTTTTATGCATATTTATGCAATGGTACCAATGCACCAACCACCCAGAGAACTCAGCTATCACCAACCACCCAGCTAAGACCAGCCACCTATTTATTTCCAACTGGAGGGRAATATCTATTTAAAACACATCTGAAGTTGTCAAAGTCTAAAACACTTCACATAAAAAATCATTAATATACACACACATCCACCATTCTTTTTTTTCTATGATTTCCATTTGGGATCAATTTTGRATTGAATAGAATAGTAATATTAATAATGATRTAATGGTAATAATGACCCAAAMGGCGTCAGTTTTAAAACTGACGCCTTGTAAATCATTTACAGGAGATCCAAGAACAGCAAGAAGGTTACTGTAAATAGATGATTAAAGATGAATAGATTGATGCACCTTACACAACCTGATGAACGTCAACAAAAGGATTATAYGTAGTTATTAATATCCCCAAATCTGCACAAACTGTTTGCTAACATATTCTTTCTTCCWACACATTTTGCATTTTTTATAATCATACCTTCATTTTAAAAAACCTTTCTCTATCTGAGACTTCTCATTTTCTGCTGTCTGTATATCAGTACCATGGGGACAAATCTGTGGGTGTGTCTGACGTGCGCTACATAAAGACCCCTTGACCCTTCCTACTGCTCAGGGCTGGCTGCTACAAGATCTGTTGTGACTGATGCCTGTGAGCCAAACGCCTCTGCCTCCACCAACAGTCACGATCAGAGGGAATGAAGTCAGCCAGGCATTTTGAAAGCTAAAAAAAACTCCAACTCATCCRTTTCTCTGCCACTCCTATTTAGTTGTGAAATGCTTTGATTCAGAACGATACACTTGAACATAACCTCGACAGCAGGCAACTGGGTTTGTTTAAAATGACTGATGGATGTGTGCGCATCCCAGACAACAAATGGAAAATAAGCGAGAAAATTTTAAGGGGGGGGGGATATTATGCAAAATTGAATATTTTTTGCTTCTCATCATGTTGTAATCTCATTCCCTCTTCAAAAACATAGAGTGTTGCTTTGACTCATTCAAACATGYGGGATCATTCGAGTAAGGTTCAACTGTATCTTGAGTTGCCATTTGCCAAAACCAAAATTCAACAAAATACCATGCTTCCGCAAAAGGTTGCAAACAGCATGAAACACTGTTGTGAAGACGTGCTGAAGTGGAAGTGTTGAAAATGGTAGGAGGTTCATAAAGTGACAGAGGCCAATTTCAAGTCAAATTTATATTTTATATATACAGCATTTGCATGACAACTGAAAGTAACATAGTTACTTGATTTTGGTGTAGAACTGAAATACGTGCCTGGAAAATAC
>NW_013952555.1:749770-751756 GCF_001266775.1 Austrofundulus limnaeus
CACACACACCTCCACCACCCCTTTCAAGGAAGCTGCAAGTCAGGTCTTACTGAGCAAGGGGAAATAATAATAGACCTCTGTTTCCAGGTAAACACTTCCACACATCATTTGTGACATTTTAGATTCAAAACTGTAACGTGATCTGGATGAAAAAAAAWCTTTTTGCTTCCTTTGACCTCTCACGGGACATACTGTATTAGATTACAGACAGAAAAGTGAAATATTCTTTCACTTCAGGGAAGCAGATTCCTGACATTTAATCTGATGCCATCTGAATGCTCCATTGTGTTCACATAACCCCACTAGAATAGCCTTTCCTCCTACACATTCACACAATGAAGCCACACAGATGATTTTATTCTTTCTGACGGTGTGCTGTCAAGCTATCTGTCTCCATTCATTCCTCCCATAATCTCCCAATTGGTGGCATACAGAGGTGATGTTGTTCTTTGCTTCATGAAACTCTACGCACCCTCAGGAGCCCTAAGGCTGTACCTGACAATAAAAACACTCACGGAAAGGGATTCATTGGGGAAGAAATAAAAAGGCCTTTCTTACTGAACCGCAGTGTGTGTTTTAATGGGGCGACATATGGCTCAGGAGATGTCTTCTTTTATCTGGTTTAAAGGAGGTGTTTAAATGAAAATGACTTCAATAAAACAGGAGGCGATGAAGACACTTTGATGACCCAACAAGCAGCTGATAGTTAAATGTTTTATTTCTCAATGAATCGCTTTCTCTAAATGATCTCCTCCAAAAAAAGTGAAAAAAAAAAAGACTGAATGATTCCCTGGAAAGAGGTGATTATTATAAACTTTCATTTTAAATAATGGCTAAAGATATGGAACACTGCATGAGAGAAAACAAACCCAAATTTACCTACAGCGGTGTTCTATCTAATAATGAGAATTTGCAGTCTAGCAACAATAAATATGCTATGTAAAACTCATGGTCTAAAAAGATATCTAATATTTCAAGRTTGTACTCTTGAAATATTAGAAACTAAATTAAAACTGTGAAACTAAATTTCAAGGCTCTGGCCAGCACTGGGAAGGGAGTGGATGACAGGACCACCCCTGACAGGGACAGTCAGTGGAGGTAGAGTCTCACCTTACAAAAAACAGTAAAATAAAACAAAGATAAATGCATTAACCTGAAGTTGTTTTATAAYTGTAATTTTTGCATGATTCCAGTCATTGGAATCGCTTTTGCTGTTAAAACCTTTGCCTGTTTTCTCCTTAAATAAATTGAAGATAGTGCTGCACTAGATAACATTTAATAGTCAAACAGATTTTGGATTTCAGAAAAACGTGATTCAGTTTTTGATAGTTGAGCTTTACAGACAATAGTGTGGAATGCCAATTCCCACACCATAATAAAAACTGAAGCCCCCGAAGGTATTTCTTCAACAAACTTAACCAATTTAATGAGGGGCAGCCTATACCATGGGATTAGACTCAGTGAGTGTTTAACATGACAAAAAAGATAAACATAAGCTTCCGCTGCCTTTGTGTCAAAATGAGTCACAAGGCTTCAGAGGTGACTCCTGAGGTTGTAGCTCATTAAGTGGGCAAATACAACTGGAAAGAAATTGCATGTGTTGAGCTGAACTGTACACRATTCTGTCATTTTTGTTGCTATTGGCAGGCATTAGAATGACCACAGTAAGAAAAGACAAGACGGAAGTGAGGGAGATGAAGAAAGACCAACAGACACACAACAGAGAAGAGAGAATAGGGAGGTTAGTAGGAATAAAAGCRGAAATCACAGGGAGAAAGAAGCWAGTAAATCAACTRAGTTTTTTATGTAGCATTGAGAATGAGTCCTCACACAGCTCCAGACAACCTATCTAAGATCTCCAACAGCCAAAAGACAAACTGAACATCCATCCACAGAACCACCCTGACTATAAACTACCCTAACTTGTCCCTGTCACACACACACACACACACACACACACACACACACACACACACACACACACAC
>NW_013952555.1:751834-756219 GCF_001266775.1 Austrofundulus limnaeus
ACACACACACACACACACACACACACACACACACACACACACACACACACACACACATTTCAGCTAGCTCTTCTCTAAATTTAACATTCTAATTTGGTTGTGGGCAGACTGCTGTGTTATTGATGTTGCCAAAGGTCTGATCCATCTTCAGTCTGACAAGGCTTTAGTCAAGATGATAAGTCAGGCATCCTGTTCCTTGTTTGCTTTAGTWTCAGACTGGCATCAGTTTAAAGGCTGGATAGACAACCCCTGCATTGTTTCAGAAAACCTGAAGGACTGGACGGCAAACCTTTCTGTAAATTTCCATTCCAGCTTCTATGTACGAGACTTAAATATATATTTGAAACTTTTACAAATCGTTACAATTTACAGTCTATCCACTTGTAACGGCAGAACTGTTGAGGACACATTCACCTCTCACTACTCCCTTTATCCCATTACTCAAATTTTTCTCCACAGCCTGTTTCTTCCAGCTCTTTCCATCTCCCTCTGTCTGTCTAAATGCCTGCAGTAAAAAGCTGAAAAACATTGCTTGTATTTATTCTGTACTAAAGACTACAAGAAAGAGCAAAGTAATCAGGCTTTGCTATTCTGATTCCTCACCAACTGCAGTTGGCTGAACTGCAAAACTGCAAATGTGCTGGGGACAGTTCCATTAATCTACTAATAACTATATTCTCATTTATCAGATTAACTTTTTAGCCAGCATCGAAAACCGTTAGCAGACCTTTTGCGTTAGCTTCTGCTAAATTAAGTTTGGTTAATTATAAGTCCATTAAAAAAATTCACAAGTGTAGAACATCTATTTTTATGACATTTATCCCGAATTAAATAAAACCTATCACTTCATACGTACAAGCTATGCAGGACGAGTCAAGCACTGTGCGTAGCATGTAGGCAACTTTAAACTAAGCTAAACTTCAAACTAAGAGTGTCAAAAAGAAATAAAATTACATTTAACAATATTGAAGCAATGAATACAAAAAAGGAGAGCATATGAAATACAGTATATAAAGATATTTTTTGACAAACTACAAATTGTATTTCTGAAAATACAAACTCAAACTCATATGCTGTTATTTTGAAGGGGAATGTGGAAGTGTAACAAGTTAGACAGAACTATAACGCTGGTTTAGTTTGGCCAATTTGTCACAAATTATCCTGCCTGCCTTCAGATTAAACCATTATAACAGCAGGTTTGTGTCATTTCCACCAGTCTTCAACTGGAAGGAGGTGAAGACGTGACACAGGCTGAATGACAGTCATCTTAGCAGTTAGCGTTAGCTTCCACAAATTTATCTGTTTAGCAAATTAGCATCAGAGGAGCTAAGAGTTTTATCAGATTAGTAGTTAACCTAACCTTTTGGTCAGCTATGCCCACCACTGCATAGCGCCCACCTTACATGCCAATGACTCCAAAAATGTAATCAGAGACATCCAATGAATTCTCTGTGAATTTTAGTGAAATTAGTTCAGTTGTTCATTAGATATTTGAGTAACAGATAAACAAACACAATTGTGAGCACACAGACACAAACATTATTGCCCATGTTTTGCCCGTCAGCAGCAAAGTCCTCAATAAATGTTAAACCTGAAGTTCTTTCAAAAATGAAACATTGAGAAAAATATATTTCATTAGTTAAGCATACCAGTTTGGACAAGGAAGCATTGAGTGGCTTAAGAAAGCAATGTTTGTTCATTCACTTTGTGTTGTACTACCACAGTAGCAGGTCCATTAACTACTAAAATAAATCAATAAGAGCATACTGAGACAAAAGAATCACAGACATTTCCATTACACATGTTTGTGTATCGAGTGTGCAAGGGTAGAGTTGAAGCCAGCACCAGGGACCAACCAAAGTGAACATGGACAAACTAAAAATTGAGAAAGAAGACGAGACCACAGTCAATTACGACTCCCGTCTTGTAGTTTGTGTCGACATTGATTTGCTGGACATAGGATCTCTGCCTCTCCCCAGTTCAACTAATTGCACTCACTCTGACCCACTAATTACTCCTTGGTCTTACCTCGCTGCACTGTGTTACTGTCTGAAGCTGTCTATAGGACTGAGAAAACGTGAAGGAAAAGAAAAAAAATACCAGGCTGGATTAAGAATGCATGATGTATGTTAGAGCAGGAAGAAAGAGTATGTAAAAAGAAACAACAGGCGACAGATAAAAGGAAACAGAGGAGGAGATGTTTCAAACTTGAAGTGTTAGAAACTTTGATCTCAGAAGTGCATGCAGCTGTGTTAGCGTACTGCTGTGTCTCTTCTCACTGAGCTGCATGCATAATTCAATATATCAGTGCTGATAAGATAATCACAATTAATTATAATGGTAATGTTGACACTTTTGTTGTTTTGACCCTTTGTTAAATTGACAACAAAAACCTACCTGATGGGATGAGGCCAAACGCCCAGTTGGGTACAAGACTGCCAAGCGGGTTGTTTGTGTCTTTGCTCTCTGCTGCCTTTGAAGTTGTTAGTTCRTCTGACTTTGAGTCCTTGAAAGATGTCCAATGACTTCCCACAGCAAAGGACTCAGAAACTGCTGATCTGGACTCCATTTCTGTGATGCCAACCCCTGAGCCAGATGTAGTGGTTTTCAACTGAAAGACTTCAGTTTGAGATCCTTCAGTAGGTGTCAAAGTAACTAAAAGAGGCGTTTGCAGATCTGGTACACTTGTAGAGTTCTCATTCTCTTCCTGAACTCCCAAGACTGAGAATGACGGCTCCTCTGTAAAGAAGCTGTCAGATGTGTTTTCAGTGCTTGTTAGTCTGCTGGTATGATCTGTCCCATGTGAATCTCTGGCTAAAAGATCCACTGAAGTCACCTCAGATGTTGTCAGCACCTCCATCAAAGCTTTAGTTGTGGTAGCTTTCAACTCTTTCCTGCTCTCATCTATTGTTTGCAGAGGAGATGTAGAGTCAAGATTTTTAGTAGGGTTCTTGACATATGAGGTCACTCCTTTGACATCTTCTGCTGTCTCTGGTTCTGATGGGCTGTATGGTAAGGTGGTAAATTGCTCCACAAGTTGCCTCTGAGATAAAGTGTTCTCACCCACAGACACAGAAGCACTTGGGCTGGGTGAAAATTCAATGTCAGAATTTAATTTGACATCATTGTTGGACAAATTGTGTAGTTTCAATTCAAAGCCAGCAGGAAAGTTCCTCTCGTGTCCACTTCCATCCAAATCCTTCTCCTCTGCTGATGCAGATACAACTCTGTCAGCTATAGTACCACCATCTGGATCCACATCCTTGCCTTCACCCGAATAGTTTTCCATGTTTTCTTCGCTAAGGGAGTTGGGGAGGGTCATCTCATTAAGAGGTCCTGCTTTAGCTTCATTTGGCTCCCATGATGAGTGTTTGGCCATATATGCCACATTTTCAGGAAGTTCTAGTTGGGGATCATACATAGACTTGACAGTCCACTGGCCAATGGAAGTGTCTTGTTCGGAAGCCTGAGGACTGGATATGTTTATATGTTTGATAAGTGATGATTCCTCATCAGGACCTGACATAGGAAATTAAAAAAAAGCAAAGGAAAGAAAAGAAAGAAACGGAGTTAGAACAATTTCATCCTTGGGTAACAAATAAATTTCACATCACGAATGTCTAAGTAGCATTTAGAAAATAAAGTTTCTTGCATTAACCCAGTAAAACAGACACTCAAATTTATAAAATGGTTATTAAAATGCCTCAAAATGTTTTTAAAAGTATCTGTATAACGTGAATGTAGCCAATGTAGGTTTGTCAACCGAAAACCTCTGGTGTCTAAAATGTCTAATATTAATATTACTAGCAATACTTAATATTTGCAGTCAGGTGTTGGACTTTACTTGTTTTTACACTGTTGTTTCACAGCTTGATGTATATGGGCACCCTTATCATTTGTTCAGCTGAGAGCATTATGTTTTGATTATGTATTTAACTACGTGTAACTTAACCCTGAATAGTAGCTATGTAGCTACATAAGCTAATTAGCAAGATAGAAAAATTAATCAAATAAATAAGCAAGAAAGAAGTTTGCCAACTCAGCCCCTCCAAAATACAGGCAGGGGTTAATGATGTAATGCGTCAATTGTGACATCATCCCACAATATTTCTAACTTTCACAACATTTGAGTTGCACTCACCTAAACAAGATTTAATCTTGTTTCTTTTATTTCCATGTGACATGATGGATTAAAAAGAAAGATTAAATCAACCCATTTTTTTCTTTACAGCTTTTTAGTTGATGGCCTCAGTAAACAGAAGGATAAAGAAATGTAAATATAAGCAAATATGTTGTTGTGATTATCAAACTTTTCTAAGCATTTACCTCTTCAGAAAATGCACTGTTCAAGAACATATTTATCTGGATTATACTACGTATATATA
>NW_013952555.1:761345-764816 GCF_001266775.1 Austrofundulus limnaeus
TAATTCAGCTGATGTTATTGGAGAGTCTAGTTCTAAAGACTGGTTACTGGATAATTTTGGAAGTGATACTTTTTCCAAAAATTGTTCAATATCCTTATCTGAAGGGTTTATCTGCGGAGTGTATAAAACTTGATAGAAGTCTCTGAAAACATTATTTACTTCTCCCTGATCGTAAACTATATTCCCAGTTATGTTTTTAATAGCCGATATGCCGATAAGCTGCTACAATTCTTCTGTCACAGGGCTCCTTTCATTTAAGGAGGTAGCACGAGTACAACAGTCATTTCAATGCCCTCACTGTTTCATATGGTCGTTGCATTTGGCCACTTCAGTACCATCCCTTGGGGTCCCCCTTCACCTCGGGGCATTAGACAAATGCCTGCTTGTCTGCTGTTTCATGACGGCTCTGATTGCAGGCTGCACTCAGAATACAGGAGAAAAAGTGTCCCATACGGGACATCCCACCTAAAACGGGACAGTTGGCAAGCCTAGAAAGAGGTAACAATACAGTGACTGCTGTAATGCATTTTCCATTTTTAGTCTGTCTCCATTGTCCCACTTATTAATTACTAAAAGTTGTCCCCTGATATGACTTTGCTTTTAAGGATATTAAGATATTCAGTTTGAGCTTTGGTAAAATTTTAACTGATTTTTTTAAAGCTGTTGGAAAACTTTGATATTGTGTTTAAAAATAAATGAAAAATAAATCAAAAAATACAAAGTTGAGAATTTTAATATTAGTTTTTTATTAGCACATTAGGTCCGTCAAATGTATTGAATGTTGTTATCAAAAATAGAGGCTGCCAGACGAAGAAGTAAACGTGCACAAGTGCACATACACACACAAATGGAATGTGCTGAAGTAAATTTATTGCAACTTCTGTTCTCTGTCCCTGTGGACTGTTTGATCAAAGACAGCCTATTGCTGAAACACAGCCACCTTTGGTGAGAGAAATAGGATGGCGAAACTCAAGAGCAAATTTTACTACATATTAAGCAAACGACTTGCTCAGCAACAATCTCCATGGAGGTCTGTTTATGTAGATGAAGTGGTCCACTGTACCGTGTCAGTTTACAGGCTTTAAACTAAACTCTGTCAACACTATCAATAATTCATCCAGTTCTGCATGACTGACTCATGACTGGTGTGTATGGTTTTTAGAGCAGTGCTGCAGCTGCAGTAGCTAACCTTCATCATCACTCAGCTTGGTTTGGCTTTTTTCAGTTTGCCCAATGTGTCTGTAGGTACAGCAATACAGCACAACAAATTACCACACTTGGGAGCATATACACAAAGATGCCCATGCATAAAACATTGAACCGTTTATAAATTATTCAGGAGCTGCTCCGTTGCCTTGTGACTTAAGTGAGGTTTATGAGTTGCAGGTTCATTTCCATAAGTGCCCTGAAAGCCAGGTGTAATTGTCCTATTAATACTCCAAATAGCTAATTACATACTTTTACAACACACATTGATGGAAGTGGGAATAATTAAACACAATATTCTGGTTTGATCATCTATGTAATGAGCCATGTAATAATAAAATGAGAAGATTAGGCATAGGTTTGGGTGATTTCATAGCACTATTCTTAGCATAGTGTTCATCTCTCCTGCTGTAAATCTCCTTGTAGAGGACTATGCAAAAGGAAAAAACACAACCAAAAAYAAAAAAAATGCTCCAAAACAAGCTTGCAATAAACCCCATTCAGACAGTAATTGTATGCTTCCACAGCAAGTGGTTCTGCTGTGTTCACTCCACTTTACCAGAGTAAACGGGCTGAGACAATCGCCTGGGTCAGGCAGACATGATATTAAATAGTGAGAGTCGAGGCTGACAATGAGAGGAAGAGAAGCAGAGTTAGAGGATGCCGGTGCCACCTCATCCTATCTGCAGATACGGCATCTAATAAAACAGACTCAGTGGAAATTATTGCATGGCCATTTCGATCATGTCAGGAGCATCCATCTACATTACAATGACTTAGCATTTCCAATCTACACCACATTGGTTCATTTGGTTTCTGAGGCTGACAAGGCTGTGGAGCAGAAAACTATTTTCCTGACAAGATTTGTACGTAATTGTTGGATGCAGTTCTATCAATCACTGTTGTAGTACTCAAGATTAGTCTTGGTCTCAAGACCACTTTTTTATGATCTCAGTTTGGACCACATTTGTACTCGGTCATGTCTCAGTCTCGGACATTGAGGACTGGTGATTTTATTTCAAGACCACAACTGGAAATGTCACTAAATTGTCAGAATATTGTCCAAGTTAGTTGTTAACAGTCTTGCTTTCATTGACTGTAAAACGTACTGATTCAAATCCAAATGTGACTCATTACTTATTATGTATTTGTGTTACCACTATCCCCCACACCGCCACCCCGCCCCCTTCACTCACATGTGGCACTCCAAGAAAGTGAGCAGTGCTGGTCTGGTAGCGGGAAAAGATGTTTGCTAAATCTACAATGCAATTTGGCTACTGGCTAGATAAATCATAAAATATATATTTTTAAAATAACATCCTGGAGATGTTTGGCATATTCCCCACTTTCAAAGAAGTTGGGGAATATGCCAAACTTTTATTGTCACTTAGAATGGAAGCACAAAGAAAGGTAAGATATGGTTGTGTCCAAATTCAGAGGCTGGGTACTCTGAAGGACTCGGCCTACCCAGTCTAGGTGGACTGGGTCCTTGGTAGACCTTGTCTACGTCTTGACATACTAGTCTTGGTTTAGGTAATCTTGACTAACATCACTACTACCAATTTAGAGCTTAAGGAAATAAAATCGTTCTATGTAATATAGAAATTATTTTGATGTGCAAGCAGTATAAGTAAAGTTTTAGGCCTACGGTTTCTCTAAAATTCAAATACTTTTTAATTTTATATTTACATTTAAATTAGCCTGTGATGTGCTGCTGGCAGAGCACAGCTAAGCATTCTCTTTTAATCAAAGGGGCACCATGACACCATCAGCTGCTAAAGACTGCTGAGATCTAAGGGATATCCTGCAGTGTGCAATAAGACAGGTAATTCAGCCCACTGATGCTACCTTGAAGGGAAGCAAAAGCTGAGCAGCTTTCCATCATAGAACCATTAAAGAAAGAAATKACTTAATTTCACCATCTCTTTTCTGTTTTTTTTGCCCCGAGTTTATTTCTTACTTTATAACCTTAAACCTTATAATAAGTCCTAATTGGCTGATACACAAATAAAGATCAGAGTATTGCAGCCTAACCTCTAATTTAATTGGATAAAGGGCAGCAAGGTAAGGGATGGTACTAAAACCCTGTATTTTTTCTGCCAAATTTGGCCCACCAAGCCATTTGATTTGGCCCACCAACAGTTGCCAAAGTTACAAGGTTGTAATCCGTTATCCTATAGGTAGAAACACAGTATTTCCATTGGTTGTAGTGAAGGTAGTTTTCAGTCATGTGCTGACATATCTTTGATTTATTAGGATTAAACA
>NW_013952555.1:765831-775462 GCF_001266775.1 Austrofundulus limnaeus
AAAAAAAAAAAAAAAAAAACGACATTTGGACTTTTGTTCTGTAGCTGAAGACATGTTCTGAAGACAGGATTTAAACAAGCATGACTCAAGGTTAGTGGATCGATCCTACACAAACTTTCAGACTCTGAGGTCGCTTTGAAATACTTCAGATATGTCTCTGATTCAGCACTATAAACTGAAAAGAACTGGGTTGGATTTTTTTTTGGGGGGGGATACAAATCAGATTTGCCATGTCCAGACTGTCATGAAAAGAACTGACACCTTATTCCTCCATTTTGCATATAATGGTGAAAAACCTGACATGCAGTTAATGAAATGCAACTTAAAATTGCGCATCTAATTAAAAATTAAGTGGCTTTATTGTACGTTCTATATTGTTCTAAAGTAAAATCATTGCATATTCATAGTTTGCTTTTGGTTTTCAGCGTTTCCCATACAACTATCCAAGCCCCCACACACAGAGAATTTCACAGCATGTAGTCATTTTAATACAATGCCAGATCACATCGAGAGGTAATTCTGTGGTTGCTCCTCCACGTTCACCTCTCTTATGAAACACCAAACTTGGGGGGGAAAAACAGAGCAAAATATGGTTCATATTCTTTGCATAACTTCCACCCCCCTGCCCCCCAAGACCAATGACCAATTCTCTAGGGAAAACACTGGTTTTACTCCAATAGAAAAGTATCACTAAGAGGACCGTTAAAATACCGGATCCATAAACAATACTGATAAGCGTAGCAGTATCAATAAAATCTTAATGATACCCATCTCTAGGCACGGTGCCACAGTTGGTAGAATTTTCACCTCTTGGCAAGAAGGTTGCAGGATCGAATCCTGGTCTAGGGCTTTTCTAGGTGGAGTTTGCAAGTTCTCTGTCTGAATACATGGGTTTTCTTTGGGTACTCTGTTTCCTTTCCACAGACCAAAAACACAGTTAACTGGCAACTAAATAGTTTCTATACGTGAGTGTGAATAGTTGTTTGTCTCTATACAGCCATAGAATGGACTTGTGACCTGTCTGCCTCTCACACAGTGACCGTTGGACGTACACGAGACAGTGGATGTTGCTTTCATAATTTGAGACAATGATTTTTTTCATAGACTTTTCATACTCAAAACAGAACTCGTAGGGGATAAATCCTGATCAGGCCTCCCAAAAATAAAGAGCATTCTAACCGTTTGATAACAAACCTCAGTTTTATATGTTTATGTTAAAAACACAAAGTAGAGAGCAATTTGACCTTTAATGAAGTCTAAGAAACCCTCACTGCCACTCAGAATGGGCATACAGTGAGCAGTAGAGATCACCTGATGAAAAGACTAGATGTTGGACTGCTGGCATCCTTGGGCAGAGCTAGGAAACAAAACTTTGAGCACATAACTGAGTCTTGCTAGTCCTACATGTCTCCGGTGAATGGGAGAAAACAACATGGCAGTGGTTTTCAAACAATATTGTGTGGTGACGTCACAATTGACACAAGTCCTGCCACCAGCATAGCTGTCCCATATTTTGGAGGGGCTGAGTTGGCAACCCTACTGTTCTCTCCACAGAGAACCAGCTGCTTAGTTATGGTTTAAGTTTTGACATTCTGATTTGTTTGGTGTTTGAAATGATTGTGGCATTGTTTGAGATTTGTGAATAGATTTTTTTAAATAAAACTGACTGCAGGAGGAAGAGAAAGAGGCCCTTTTTGTTTGAGCGCAATTTTCTCCTGATTCTTTGTCAGAAGTTAGGTCAGAAAATTTTTTGTTTCATTTTTCTTTGGTAGGCAAGTTTAGGTGTTTTAGGCCAGTCATTCCCAACCAGGGGTAAGTGTACCCCTTGGGGTACGCGAACATATTACAGAGGGTACGTGGAAAAATTTCCCAGGACTGGAATATGAAGGTCTTCATTATTTCTGCAATGCAGAAAATGCAGACAGAATCGCGGAACTGACAAAACAAAATGGAATCCAGTATAAAACGTGGAATTTCATGAAACTTGCTCATTTGGGCGAGTTTCTGATGTGCTTTRGACTATACAATGTATTTTGGATGCTGCTGTTTCCTGTACCTGCCGTTACTTGCTTTATTTATTTAATTGCTTATTCACTTTCAAGGCAACATTTTCATCTTTATGTTTAATTTTAGTTGAAAAGAATAAAATGCCTGAGAATTAAATGTTCAAATTAAGGGGGGTAAATAAATAATTTTCATTTAATAATCAGTTTTTGTACATCGTTTTGAAGAATCATCATATGTTTGACTGAGGGGTACTAGTGGTATGACAAAATGGCTCAGGGGGTACCTAAGTCTGAAAACATTGGGAACCCCTGTTTTAGGCAACATGCTATTTTCTGTTTGATGTGGTGGTCTTTGTGGGAGTAAGGGGATGGTCATACTGTTATGACCCAAGGTTTACCTGGAACTAAGAATGTAATGTGAGACTAGACATGTTGATCTCAGCAAAAAAACAAAAACAAAAAAAAAAACCCCTTCAAAAGTCTTGGTTCAAAAAGTTTGGAAGTGTAACTCTACAAAATGCAAAGACTCTTCAATCTTATTGTTTCTCCTGTAGTTATAAACTGGAGGATATGATGTGGGGTTTATATTTCTGATGTGATTTTTAAGAGTATGTGAGCTGGAAAATAAGAAGTCTGTGACATTTTCATCCTCAAGCTTCCTAGAACGGTTTCTTAAGCATTTTGCTTTGTTCGCTTAATTTATTCTCCACAGTTAACCTTTTAAATCTGACACATCTTCGACTCATAAGAAGAAGCTATAACTTGGGATGCAGGTCTGCATTTGTTCAAAACAGATAACATTTGTCTTTTTTTATACTATGAAAAGAAAATTTCAAGCTTTCCTTTTGTTCCCACCATAAACAAAGCACTGTCAATAGATATGACACCGGAGGCAGAAAAGTCTCCACTCCAACATTTTTGCATTTTCATACAGTGCGCCAAGCCCCCCTTGTTTGTTTGCAATCATTGTTTAATTAAATTTCAAGTGATACTTCAAATTGCCCTGGAGAGGAATATATTAAAGCATACTCCAGAGGAAAGGGGAGAAAATGGAGTGCAGAAGCATACGCTGTTGGAAAAACTCCACATAAATAGATCCAATATTTACCAGCACAATTTAAATGTGCCACACCTTCTCTTTAGTTTCATTTTCATTTGAATTCCAAATAAATTTAAAACCARAAGACTTTTGCAGAGTCTCTTCGCAGCGTTTCACTTCTAAACAACCCAGACGTTTAAGAATAAAAACTTACTGTTTAAAATGRATTGAGGTTTGTCACTGAACGTGAAGGTGGCTCCTTCATTAGGATGAGTGATGGTCTCACGTTCTTCTGTATTTTCGACAGCAGGCACAAGTTTAATCAGTGGTAYAACTTCTTTTTCTTGTTCAGACAGTTCCTTCTCGGGGCTCTGTAGTTCACTTGCAGCCCCCCTGAGGGAGAAAGAACCACTTTTATGTTCCAAGATGGCATTGTCCATGCTGCCTTTGAGTCCACCGGGCTTCAAGACACTCAGGTTTTTGCCGGAAGCTTGTTCCGTTCTCTGATTCTCCTCGTTTTTGCCCTCAGGCAGAGTGGGTTCCCCCTCTGTTTTGCCAGCCCCTTTGCTCCTTGTCCAAAACTCAAATGGCCTCATGAGGGTCTTAACAAATTCAGTGAGAATACTATTACTTGTTTGAGGCTGTGGGGTGGATGAAGTTATAGACGGGGTTGGTGTGTCAGATCCAAAGTCATTGTGATCCTCATGGGCAGAACCTCCATGGACTTCAGGTTCCAAAAGACCCAATGTGTTGTTACTGTTTGGACCATCAGAGTCATCCTGACCACGTTGATTGGTTCCGGATCTGTTCCATCTTTCATCCCAACCCTCCTCAGGCCTTAMGTCAATAACTACATGTTCTTCCATGATCTCCGATGAGTTGTTGATTTCAACTAACGATGGGACTTTTGTTCTGTTTGAGTCAACCGGGCCAGTCCAGGTAGAGGTTTTGGTTGAGGGGGCGCTTCTCTTGGCTTCATTGACTAAAGACAAGGTCTCCGCTGCTGGATCAGCAGTCAGGAATAAAGCCTTTGCCTCGGAAACCTGGAGTCCTGCAGGCTGGTGGGCTGCAACAAGCAACAGATACATTTTGTTTTACTTGCTTCATCTACAACTTCCTGACATAAAATCACCCCAAACACTCAGTCCCAGTGTAATAATAAAAAACAAAAAAACAAATGTTACAATTTGATCTGCTGCTCCACAACAAACTTCAATCATTTTAAATGAACAAACATAAACTGAGTTGGGAGTCATCTAAATAAAACGAGTTTTTAAGAAAACCATAAAACTGTTTCAATCTACATTTAAGTAATTGAAGATAGAATTTTTGTTATATACAATATTATTGTTAGTGTGCAGACATAACTATGTAGATGCTTTACTTTGATTGTAAAAATAATCCAATTTCCTGATATGACACAAATAGTTTGCARTCAGTGTAAGTTATTTAATCAAAATGAAACTCAATAGTTAAAAATGATTGTATGATTTAACTAAGCAAGGTGGGACATTTAGCATATGACAGGGATGGCAACTTCCATCCATTCATATCAAGGCAAACCTATGTGTTTAATTTGCTTAGAGACACTGTCTGCCATGAAGGATTTTAATATAAGTCACCACAACAACACGTTGCACAAAGCTAAATATGAGAAGTTTACTGAAGTCAAAAATACACAAACAGCAACTTTTTACCAGAACCATGCAGGAGTCTGACCTCAAGGTGTCTTATGGCATTTCACTTCAAATGTTTTGTTTTTATATTTATTAAACAAGAGTATAAATATTATACATGCCTTTGGGCATGAAATGTGTTAAGTTACTACACTGTTGCTTTAATAAACATACCATAATTTCCAGCCTATAAACKACTACTTTTTTACACACTTCCCTTCAGCTTAAATAGTGATGCAAATAATTAACCAATTTTTCCTACGAGGGGCTAACGCACAGGTGTGGGGATGGTGCGATTAAAAGTGACACTGAAAAAAGACTGAGGAAGTAATTTATAGGCTGTTCAACTCCAACACTGAAGATGACGACCTTAATGGTTTTAGTGCGCAGGAGGAAGACAAAAATAGCAATCAATGACTTTTCTATGTAGGCTATTGAAGGAAATTTTGTAACTGATTAATTGAATATTAGATGCAGTWTTGTATTTTATACTTTCTGATCATTGCAGCTTTAAGGCCATAACAGACAGAGTTGGTGTGTGTCTTATCATGTGTTCTTTCTTTAGTCTAAACAACATGAGTTACGTTCTGACATCTGACGTAAAAGGTAACTCCTCCTGGGGTGTAACCAGGAAGAGATGTACATTATAAGCTCAATTCATTATTRTAGTAGGGAGTTGTGAGTGTGTTTTGCAGAGTCTCTGGTTAGATCCAGCCTGGAGCTCAAGGTCTTACACTGAGGCCTGTGCTGCTGAGTGCTGTGTGAACCTGATTGGAGTCAGAAGATTGAAAATAAAGTTTTAAGAAGAAATCCAGCGGATTCCTGTTTATTCAGACATACTATTTTGAACAATGCATATTTTCCTACACTACTGTACTTTTTTTTAACCCAGCCATGTTGCATTATTTGTTTGTTTTTTTAATTACTGTTCAGACAAAAGCAAACATGTATAGTACGCAGCCTATTTATGTGTGTTACCAGTACTTATGTCATTAAAACTTAAACACAATTGTGTGAAGAAGTAAATCTGAGGCTGGAAGATCGATTCCTGTTTTTATTTATTTACTTTTTTGTTGTTTTTTAGCTAGCTGTGTTACAGGCACTGTTTGGAAAAAGCATTTACTTTTTGAAAAAAAAAARCATTTACAATACATATTTTTGTGTGTTGCCAATACGTATTTAGTTAAAAGTGTGTGTTTTTTTTTAAATTCTGTGTAACATCTTTTTGTGTAAATGTCTCATGTTACAATGTGGGCCCCTGCGGCCTTTAGACAAGTGCGGCCTATATATGTGTAATTTTTTTTTTTTGATTTAGTGTGTGGCTTATATTCAAGTGTGCTCAATAGTCTGGAACTTACAGTGTTGAAAATGTTTATATTTGTACRATATCAGTTTTATTATATTTGGGTAWGTGTTCAACCCCTTCCATCATTTAATTTGCCAAACTCTGACCTATGATATAAGAAAAAGATGAGCGGCATCACTGTAAACTTCAGCTGGACTTTTGGCATTCATGCGTTTCCTTTATCTCTCTTCCATTTTCTTTTTCAGGCCAACAATTAAGCGCTCAAATCCAGCAAGAGCTACACAAATGTCACACAATCTCTCCCCGACTCCTTCATGTGTGACACAAATACTTAGTGCTAATTAAAAATCAGGGAGGCAATCAAGTCCCCAGACCCCGCAGTTGTTGCCATAGTGATTACCACAGCAATGGATCTTGGGCTCTATTGTCACAGAGCTGTCTGTACCTCTGTAGCAGTAGGCGTCAAAGAGGGCGGTGGTGTTGGGGAAGCCGGTGCGGTTGGGGTTGTTGTAGACGGTTCGCACCCCAGGCTCATCCCCACCGCAGTACTTCCGTGGGACGTTGATGGGATAACGGACGCTGCCATCTGCCAGCCAGCCGGGATCACACTGGTCCAGACCAGCCTGCCAAGCCAGGTAGAGCTGTCCAACAGTGGCCAGCTGGGCTCCCAGAGAGTGGCAGTGGGTGGAGGCAGTAGCCAGGCTCAGCTTCTCGGGCACCGTGGAGTGGAAAACCTCACCTGGAAGATGTGAAGAGATGGGAGACCAGAAGTTACAGACAGATGCATATCAAACTTTAAAACAAGTTTAACTGAGTCATAGAAGGCTTCTAAAGAAGAACGTGGAAGATTTTTATTATTAATTATTAGTTTTACAATTGATTTAGACATAATTAGGTCTGTACCCTATCTGTGTGAGCAGTATTTTGTCATTATTGTCCTCTGAGATATTTAAACAGCAGCATTTGAAGCAGTTTTATTCTTTTTTTTGTCAACTTTGTTAAAGATAAACGTTTTTTTGTATTGAAAGTTTTTCACAGATGGGATTAAAAAGAATTAGAAGATGTTGTAGAAAACTGCTACTATTATTGATGGAATAAAAAAAGACAAAGCACTAAAGAACAATAGTATCTCAGCACAGCAAGAATGAAACATTATGATCAAATGATCCCCTGAATAATTAAAATTTGATGAAAAATATGAGTTGCAGTGCAAAGGAACAAGAAGTGAGAATGCAAGAGATTTACAGAGGGTGTTTCTGTTTTATTAAACAGACTAGAAAGGAGTAAAGGTCATAATAAAATAAAAAAATAAGAAAAATTGGTTATGTGAGGCTAGATATGATGAAAGAGCTGTTAGAAAAAGTCAAAAATATGTGTTGGTAAGCTGGTGAGCAGCATTAGGGGCCGATTTATCAATGSTTAGCATGTATAAAAACACTGGCAAACCTGGTGGTGCACACAAAGMTGATTTATTAACATGTGCAGCAGGGATTGCAGCTCTTAGATGAACAAAATAGCAGCAGCAATTAATTTAGCATGTATGCCTCCATGAATATGCAGATGATTATGATTTACAAAATACTGGGAGGAGGAGTTGCAGACAATCATTTTGTCCAAGCGAGTTGTGGGCCATGGAGTAAGGATGTGACGGTGCTAATAACAGCGTCTGCAGCGCAGAGGAGCAAGAAGACTAGGGTGAGGAGATAGTGAAATTATTTCCCTACAACCTACAGCTTTGAGACTTAAATAAATTTGAAGGAAAGTTTCTGAAAACATCCGGTTGCCCTAAACTTCTCCATACATGCAAAATGAGGGAAAATCCATGTAATTTATGGACAGTCTTTATAACTTTAAATGAATGGTCTGATGCATAGTTTGGTTGACAAATTATTAACACCTTTTTTAAAGCTAATGTTAAAGTATCACATCAAAATTAAAGATAAGTGTGCAACAAAAAAGTTAATAAAACAATAAAAATAAACTAATAAAACTCTTTTTACCATCAGTGGCACACACTAAATCCTTATCTCAATATGGCGGTCCTCACCACCTTTGCACGTTATCCTTTGTGCACGCAGTATACATCGAACACAACATGCCCCCTTTAAGCACAGATTATGTTTTTAATTAGTGCCGCAAATTAATGCTGGTTATTTGAAATCTTGATAAATCAACTCCTTAGTGCAATAAAGCTGGTAAGTTTAGAAAAAGAGAAAAAGTGCATCTAAAGCTTAGATTTTTCTAAACCAACCAAAACTAAATTACGTTTAGAAATAGTCAGTGTTGGCATTTATTAGTTTATTGTATGGTTAAGTTATGTTTTTACGTGTGTGGATGAATTTTAAAAGAATCAAAGGTAATGCTAGGTATGTATAAATATGTTGGACTGTAAAAAATGCTGAACATTAATTCATAGAGGTCATTATTTTCACTGCTGAATATGCTTTTTGAAGGTTTTCATCTTGTTTCTCCACATCTCAGTTACACCCAGAGTGTCTGTTTTATTATAATGATGCTTGCTGTTGCAGCAGCTCCCATTAAGTGATTCAGATAAACTAACAGGTCAGAGTGTTGGGCTGTTCTCTAGAGAATTCATGAGGTTAATAAGGCATAATAAATATCTAATTTCAATAAGGCAACTTACATGAAAATAACCACATTTCACTGTGCAGTGTTAATTATGGGTATGAACTGAGGTTATAATAGTTTTGGATTTTTTATTATAGTTTAGTTTTATTTCATTTTAACTTTTTTTCTTTCAGTTCAGTTAGTTTTAATAAATTTTTTCAGTGGATTTGCTAGTTTTTATTAGTTGTTGTGTAGTGGTCACCAAGGGGTGGAATAAACAGTTCCACCTGTCTTTGACCTTAGTCTCAGAAGGCTTCCTTCAGAGGGACAGAATTACATTTTTAATGCTTAGTTTTAGCTTAGTTTAGGTTCTATAAGTTCTTGTATTAGTTTTTTTTCATAGTTCGAACATATTTGCCAATGCATCAAGCTTGTGATGTAACAGCTATTTGGTTGCTAGTTAAAGCAGTCTATAGCGACACCTTCCTAAAATAATTGTGTAACTCAATTTTGCCAATTAAAAACTTGGGTGATTATTTTAGGATGGTGACAATAGTTGTCTCCAATCCASWGCTACCTGTTGCTTGTTTTACATGGGAGCTACTGAGAGAAGCTAGCGTGTCAACATAGTCTTAGTTAGCCATCTTGTCTGAGCTTCATTCATGCAGTTTTCCCTTGGGAAGCATTCCGTCTATTTTGTCACCTGTTCCCACTAAAAAAACACTTGATTTTATTTTTCTCGCAGTCATATTCAAAGAAATCCCAAAGTGGACATTGCTGCTTTCTCCCAACGTTTGTTGTCATTTGGCAGATGATGCTGAGCAGCAGATTGTAAACAAGTGTTGTTAGTAACGACACTCGACAAACTGACAAACACTACAACTAAGTATATTTTATCTATAATTTCAGTTAGTTTTAGTTAGCTTTGTAAAAAGATTATACAGTTTTACCTAGTTATTGTTTTTTTATTTTTTTACAGTTTTTATTTATTTTTGTTAACTAAAATGGATTTTTTCTATTTCAGTTTTCATTATTT
>NW_013952555.1:776414-785527 GCF_001266775.1 Austrofundulus limnaeus
AAGCAGAGTTGTGAGATGGTCATGCCAAATTATATGAACTTTATAATTTGTGTTTAGGTTTACAAAAAAAAGTAGTAAAAAAATGTTAAGAGCACTGACTGATATTAGGTTGTAGCATATTTATTTCCAGTGAATGAGGCTTTGAAATTRCTTTTTCAAGATTTTACAAGAAGCAGAGAGGCGGTCCAGACTTACAGAGTTGACTGAGACATKAACACCTGCAGCACAGATATCTGCTGTACTTTGTGGATGACAATGATTGGTACAAGTTTTTGCCTTGAGTCCAAGTAATTCTAATGATAATAATTCTAATAATTAAAATGGTCATTTGCGATCAGAAGTTCGAATTTCTGAGTTCCTAATCAATAAAATGAACTGGAGTCTTTTTCARTGACAGAATTCCAATTGAATGTCAGAAAATCCCGACCAGCCCCTACTTCCAAATCCAATATGGCTGACTCATTTGTAATAAAGCTTTTTTTAGATTTTGTTCACAGGCACAGTACACTCCAAATGAACAACTGCTGCAGATCCTCTGGATGGGTTCTTCTTTTTTTTGAGTTCACCTGAAACTCATCAGACTGAAGAAGTCTCTTGGAGGAGAGACGAAACGTTTCTCTAAAGAAGAACCCATCCAGAGGACCTACTTATTTTTTTATTTGATTTTTTTCTTCCTGGATTACTGAGATGCATCAGGACAAACTGCTGCAGAGTTTGAATGAAAATGTATTATCGGCAGTTTCTTATGATAGTTAGCCTGGTTACAGGTTTTCTGACTTGCAAACACAACACAATTAAGTTGGGTCTGATTTCATCCAACAGATTTGAGTTCTGACTTTCGAGGTGACTGGATCACAGCRTTAGACTCACAACATGAGGAGCACTTTCTGAGCAGCAGCTGTGACTGTGAACACTTGAGCACAAGTGGTGTTACAGTTACAGAATTTGTTAGCTATAAACGCTAAACGGTCCACTAAACCACCAGAAGTTGTCAGATGKCAGATCTTGATGTCATAATTCGAAACTGTTTTTTTCTCATATATCCTGATAGATTATGACCTGTTTTTTATATCCACACATTTCTCACAAATCCTGGTAAGTTCTGCAGCACATCACAATCAGAATCAGCTCAGACAATGCTGTTGACAGAGCATAYGTTTATTTTCAGAACAGCAAACGTTGCTTTGCTTAAAAAAACAGATTTTTGCTTGTAGCTTGATCAGGGAGTGCAGTAATGTCTCCACCATTATTAAAACCTGGCGCAGGTCCATTCTGGGTGCTCAGACATTTGTACAGATTCATCACAGAAGTAGAACTTCTTTGTTGTTTTTTTAAGGAAAGTTTACATCTCTGCGCATGTCAGTGCTTCTAATCTGAATAAAAGCCTGGTGTATGTAAACGCTTGTCATGATCTGATTAATTAATTTTGTGCCCATGTAAACGATACATTCRGATTATTTATTTCAAACACATTTCAAACCAATCAAAGAATTTTATGCATGCAAACATAGCTAATGAGTATAAATCGGGATTAAAAGTTGCAGCTTCTGTAAAAGCAGTTACGTGAAAATCCTAAAATCTCCATTATGTACAGTGAAGCCCCACAACGTTGCTTTGCACAGTTTGCAGATTCAGTTGTTTGTGGATTTTTTCATAGAACTCAACTGCCTGTATTTTGCGGAAATAGCTCTAATATTGCAGAACTGGAAATACTGCGCTGTAAGGAATGTCAACTTTTTTTTTTTTTTTACTTTTAACGGTACCGTGTGGTGTGTAGCTGCTGTTTAGCTCTACTGTGTGTTTTTGTTTGTTTCTTATAGCATTGATGCCACCCCAATCTTGCTGTAGGCCTTTTCTGGACCACATCCAATATTTACATCTTTTCGTGATTTGGAGGAACTCCAAGGATGTGGCCCTTGTGGAAATCGGGGCTTCACTGTACACCAAAATTATTAAAGGGATCCCCTATTAGTTATAACATTAGACTTTATTTGATRAACATTTATTTTATTTATTTACACACAAAGCATTCTGGGTAAATGATGACGTGGATAGGTCCTCGGTGTGAGCGAGCTATATCCACCCTGAAGGTTAATCTTGGACAATATCTGCCCATCAGCTCATTTAAATGAAACCAGAGAGCGTTGACAGAGAGGAGAAGGTAGAAATGACTCAGCCTGYAACTGAAAATATGGATGGAGGACAACAGAGCTGCTTCATGGAAGAAGAACCTCAGCTTAGCCTGTTAGCTTTTGTGCTAGTGCCGACATTGTATTGCCTTATATGTATTAGCTCGGTGCTAGCGTGACAAACAAGCTAAACTGAGGTCCTCCATCCATATTTTCAGTTACAGGCTGAGTCATTTTTGTGTTCCCCTCTCTGTCATGTGGATGGAGGACCTTAGTGACAAGAGGAGAATGTGTAGCACTAAGCTAATACATATATATGGTGAAAGTGTCGAGGCTAACGCTAAAGTTAACAGGCTAAGCTGAGGTTCTTCTTCCATGAAGCAGCTCTGTTGTCCTCCATCYATATTTTCAGTTCCAGGCTGAGTCATTTCTACCTTCTCCTCTCTGTCAACGCTCTCTGGTTTCATTTAAAAGAGYCGATCATCAGATATTGTCCAAGATTAACCTTCAGGGTCGATATAGCTCGCTAGCAGCCTCGCACAGAGGACCTATCCACGTCATCATTTACCCAGAATGCTTTGCATGTAAATATAATGGTTCCATCCGTGTAATATATTTTTAAACTTTTAATTTAAAACTTATAAAAACTAAACAGCCTACAGTATTTTTACAGTCTTTATTTCACAGTTAAAATATATGTTTATCAAATAAAGTCTAATGTTTACACTAATCTGGGATCCCTTTAATGCTAGAATTAACAGATCAAGAAGCTGWTACTGCTGACTTCCAGAGAGACTTAAACTCACTTATTTTCTTTTTGTGGTAACCCTGCATTAAAGCAGTATCACAGCTTTTACAATCTGCACACTCCTGATCCAACAAACCCAGGCACGRMYTCACCTAAAATTACAACTGAAGTTCCAAACTCCTACCTTGAAGCTGCTTAGCAAAGCAGTAGACATCAAACAGCTCATCAGGGGACCTATAGCCGTAGTTACGGACACCAGGTGAGTCCTCACAATCACCATAGCAACCAGGTCGAGGTGATTGGATGGGGTACCTGCAGAGGGAACAGAGAGCAAGAGACAAAGACAGAGAGAGGGAAAGTAAAAAGAGCAAGATTTATGTGGCTTGGCCAAGAAAACAGCAACCACAGAAAGACTTGGGTCCCACGGGACAGGTCCACGCTCACAAGCAGGAGAAGAAAGCCAAGCAACACTTTTATCATTTTCTGCCCTGAATACTGTAAAWTTTAAAGAAATCTTCTTAGAAAAGACTTCCCAAAACATATATTCACAAATACACCAGACTGGTAAATACAGTGATACTTATTTCCAACTATAACATCAAGACTATTAAGCTTTAATCGAGAAATTTGTTTTTTTTTTAATTATGCATTCCCTAATGTGAGCTTAGCAGCATAATTACCCAAGTAGTTTTCAAATGATTCAAATGTTCTACTWGTATGAGAATGTCAAAAATGCTCAAGTTGTTTGTGAAAAACAGAGAAACGAAGAGGTGAGAAAGGGAGGTGAGAAGTCAAGGCGAGGTTAAAAAATCCAGAATCCTTTTAGTAACTTGGCACACTGGTGGGRCTGGGAAGACCAATCTATATCTGGRCCTCGCCGAAACAATTATTCTTGCAGAACATTGATTCCGACTGCACCAAAGCACAGGCAAAGAGGCTGATTAAAAGATTATGCCAGGCACACAGAGACTTAAAAAGTGCTTGGAAAARAATCGCACAGTTAACTACACACAAATACATATGAGCACCAAGCATGCAATTCTCCTTTAAATGTAATTAGCTTTTTTTTTCAGACAAAATAAGACAAGTCATCTGAGTCTTGCAGAGTCTGCTGCTTTTTTTCTGTATGTTTTCTTGTGTATTAAATGGGTTATTTCCTCTTGACTATCTGAGCCCTCTGAATCTGGACTAATTAGATATATTCCAGGTGAAAACAACAGGAGCAAAACATGGAGAAACAGAGACAAAAAATCAAGAGGATTATGAAAGTAAATAAGATGAAACCGCTGTGAATGTGTAGTTTTGATTTGAGCAGCTGTAGTAAAAAATATGAGCCTGTAAATATTAAACAATACTTTCTGAATGTGAACTTACGGAACAAATGTCTACAAATGTGTAAAAATTTCATAAGTAAAATAAGATTTAAAGACTTATAATTTATCATTTATTTGTGTGCATTTTTTTATTTGTGTCTCTTTCTAATACAATAGCAACTCAGAGGTTACAACTTTTAAAAACTGCTGCCAAGTGTGCTCATAACCAAAGTAGCTTATACACAAGTGTCCTTTCAGAGAGTATACTACAGTTTACATTTTGTGTACTTATCAGAGTTTGTGTACTAAACTAAATTTACGTTACCCATACTTGGCCCATACTAAAAATACTGGATATCAAAATTAAACTAGGTAAGTAAAAGTACACTTGGGGAAATATACTTTACTGTACATAAATATACTCAATGACGTACTCCTGCACATGTGATTTTGCAACACGTTTTGTTAGTTGCTTGTTGCCACAGAGTTATATAAGACATCTAGAGTGTGCACAGTTGGGATTAACTAAGTGGGCAAACGTATGTGTCATGAATTTTGGTAGATATTGAATAAATATCCCTGAGTATGGGCTGACTATGTAAATCATCAACGTAATATAATGATAATATATTATTAGAATGTACAGTATATAAGCTACAGAATGTATGTGAAAATGCCACAAAGCTGTGTGTGTGTATGATGAAATACAAGTCTGCAGCTTTTATTCCATTTATGTAAATTTAATTTTACACATTTGTAACTGTTTTCTGGATTCTATTTTCAGAAACTATTTGTGTAAAGCTTTTGTTTGCAAGAAAAAAATTTAAATACAAGTGCACTTTTATTTCTATTTTTATTTTCTGCTACAGGTGCTCAAATAAAAACTACAAGTTTATGGGTTTTGCACCATATTTACCGCCATAGGAAAGAAAGGAGTTCCATGTGAAGATTGGGAAAATAAATCTGCCTCACAAATGAAGCAGCAGTAACTTCAAAATAAAACACAGATATGGCTTTGACAGGTGAGATCTTGCTTTGAGAAGGAAATAAAAAAGGCACAGTGAAGCATACCATCATGCAGACAGCTTCCAGGTCCTTCAATCTATTTCCAGTTGTGAGACAAGCAATACTGTTCAATTTTAGGTTTATCAACAGTTTTAAACATTTTTTTACTTCCATACCCTATACTTTTTGTTTATCAGTTTTTCTGGTTTGATCTGATCAAACAATTACACTGTGAGACAGATTCTTTAAAGACAACTTAAAGCAAAGTCAACATGCTTCAAATACTTTCAAAGTCACCAAGATTGGTAATTATCATTTAGACCCTGACTGTCACAYGTAGCTAATTGTATTATGCCTCCTGATTATAATGGATGAATGTTTTACCTAAAAACAGATCAATTCACATATTACATACAGAAGGGAAGCTTTGCTATAGAAAGATTTAAATAGTATTTTATTTGTTGTCATGACAACTCCAACCCTGACAAGATGGTTTTCTTAAACCTTTTTTCTTGACACTTATGTTGTTGACAAATGATGTTAGCCAAAATATACCTCCTCCTTGTACATCTGTAACATGACAGATTATCACAGATTTAGGTAACCRTATTTTGCAAAGGGAACGTAAACAAAATATCTGTTGTTAACTCCAGACGCGTTCGGCACATGCAACAGCTGTTTTTGTTCCGGTGCAGAAATATCGAGGATGTACAGAGCATTGCACATTGTCATCTATTCTGTTTAGTTTTAAATGCTCCCATGCTTTTTATAACTTGTCGTTTTCTGAGCACTTCTTTTTGGCACTCTTCGTTTTCTTCTAAAGCTAAMTATAGCGCTTAGCAAGCATACACACGTGACGCGTCGACAGTGTAAACTGTTAGCGCAAGCGCTAACGTCATAGCATTGTGTAACAGAAATAACATTCCAGGCAGACAAAAGTGTGCTGATTATAACAGTATGTATTTTTTTCCAATGCTTCGAGGTAGATAATTTACCTCAAGGATTTTTTTGTAATCGAATTACTCGACTCATTCGAGGAATCGTTTTAGCCCTACTATGTTCCCTAAAAACTGACTCCAAAGTGAACACATACAAAGTAAAAAGTACCTTTTGAGAAATCCCAGGACAAAAGCTAGAACTGAATGTTTGAGATTTTTTTTTCTCCTCTACTTGCAATAAATTCAAACTTTGTCTCACCGTACTGTCTGGTCCGCCAGCCAGCCAGCATCACAGTTGTCATAACCATCAGCAAAGGTTGCCTGAAGCTGACCAGGAGTTGCAATGACAGCRGAGTTCTCCACGCAAACCCTCTTGGCGTCGGCGAAGGACAAGGCATAGCGGTCATGAGGGGCTCGGTAGTGGAACACAACACCTTTGGAAAATAAATGTAAAGGTGAAAACAGATCTGCTGGGCACTCCAAAAAAAAGTATTCACATGAATGTCTGACCTCCAGCCTGTAAATCACAATTTTTTTATGAACAGCAACCTTGAGTGATTAAACATGAGCAGGTCCTTACTCTGAGGTCTATAAACAAAAAGACCTCCTCATCATGTACATTGTTCTGTCTGTGCAGGACAACTCACCTGCGCATGTTTCTCATCTGCATCACATACTGTAAATGACTTATTAAGGAAAAGAAAAAAAATGCCCTTGGATGCAGTGGATGACAAACAGTGAGGATGTTTATTTTCCTGCTTTAGAAGCAGCTCTGCTCTGCCCTGCCTGCCTCTGCATTCTTGATGGAATGACATAGAAGGCAGACAAAGAAACGGAGAAACACTGCATTTAAGGGTCATGTTACTGAGTAACCAGGACATAAAAAAGTAAAGAAGAGGCAAGAATACAAAGAAAAGATTGGTAAATATGAGAAAGACTAAAGATTTCCTTAACTACAGAAGGGGCATATCTTCCTTCTATGTGGGAATAGATAAGCTTCAGATCTGTCCATCAAAGTCACATCTGTGCCTGACATTCACATGTCCCCGAGGACACTTGTGGTGTCATGCAAGCTTGTGGGCTTCTAGCTGCTGACACTACCCCTTCATCTGCTCTGACTTTGTCTGGGAAAGTGAGTCATTCCTGWGAGAGGGATGGTGAATTGGCAATTTGAGGTTCACCACTACAAGCTTTGGCTAAAGAARTTAATTCTCTTATTGCATTTATATTCTTCACTTTTTCTTATCAGCTATCCAAAATGTAAATTCTCTCTGTTTATCTATTATTTTTGTATTACTTGTCCTTCTATTTCAGTCTCCATWCACTTGCCTTTGAGGCTGTAGGACCTTGTCCAAAAGGGACACTGCTTTGCTGGAAAGACAAATACATTTCCTTTCTGTACTGGGAAGCCAGTCCTTTTCCACAGGAGGTTTGAATGCCCAGTTTCTTCATCTCTATTTTTACTCTCTGCATCTTTGCACATCCTTTCACAGTCTCCAGGGGAAAGGGCAGAAAAGCACCATATGTGACTAAATGATGCCCTCATTTTAGCATGGTGAGTAGTAGTTAGTATCCCTTGGCTCTTGATAAAAAAAACTGAACTAAACCGACTTCATGACAGTTTGTTTAAAAAAAAAGATAAAATTGAATTCGTTTGTGTTGGTGCACACATAACAACACTGAGGAAATACCCAACCAGAAACATTCTTGTWAAAAAAATTTGAGTGCTAAAAATAATTGGGTAACAGCCACATTTGATGGAATGACTAATTAGCTGTTAAAAATGAATATAAATGTATTTATATGTGTTGGTAAAAAGTCAAAGCTTAAATAGTCGAGAAACATCTAGAAAATGTACAATAACTTTTAAATCTTTTAAAGTTCTCATATAGCAATATTTTGTTTAGTGCTTACATTGATCAAAATATTAAAATGTAACAACAAGTACTGGTATCCTGAGTTTGATGCCTATTTTTTAATGGTGGGCACAACTAACCAGAATATTAGCTACTCACACCTTCACTGCTACTTAAATGTCTTAGTGTCACTAACAAAAAAAGCTAAATTAGTAGAAACATGGCAGAGGCTAATGCTAAACCATAACTATTTAAAATATTAAAGTGTGACTAACCCCTCCTGCGAAAGCATAACTCCACCCCCAGGCAAAATTGAAAAATGCCAACAAAGTGGGCSGTGCCAAGAAAGACTGAGGGGCACGGCCAAGTGTGGGGATGAGAGAGGAGGTGTAATCAGGACAAGGGAACCTGATCTTATTTTGTCTTATTTGTGACAAAACAAYAATGAACTACAACAGACTTGAGGGAAAACTACAGAATATAGAACCAGAACATCCAGCTGTATGAYACTTAAGATGAGAGAGCAGGAGGACTGAGAACATTRMGCTAACCCCTAATTTWCACTWCATGCGGTCCGGCTCCACTCCGGTCTGACCTCCGCAGCAAATACACACCCATTATAATCAATAAGAGTATTTACACTGRCTCCGCACGGCGGCGGTGAGCGGGCGGCGACCCGACAAAATTAGATCTGACCCTATTTCTGCCAGAGCTGGGCTGAAGTCATTTTTTAAAAATTACATCACACCAACAGGAAGAGGAATGAGCACAACATCCATATTTTCAAAATAAGACACCATAATTTTGTCGAAATTGCAGCTATAAATGGATATATTTCTACACAAATGCTGTCAGAATGTATTGTTCTGTTTGGGAAGCAGATGGCAACATGTTGCATGAAGCATATGTGTACACACACACAATACACGTGGATTTTATTTTGAAATCAGAAGTTTCAAAAAGACAACAGCGAGACAGTTTCAACCATAGATATCAAAAGCTTTTATATCAACGTTTTCAGCTGTGTTTAGAGTTCGTCTTTCACAGAATTCAAAAAGAAATAAATAAATAGGTCCTCTGGATGGGTTCTTCTTTAGTGAAACGTTTCGTCTCCTCCAAGAGAC
>NW_013952555.1:786492-796779 GCF_001266775.1 Austrofundulus limnaeus
AATAAATAAATGCAAAAAGAAGAGCAGGATGCAACAAAATTAATCTGTTTATTAATTGTACCTTAACCACATTGTCTTTGGCCACAAGGACTGACTGTTCCTTCTGCAGGCCGTCCGAGCCTCTCTGGCCCCAAACTTTAGTCCACTTGATCCTGGGGGGTTCGTGGAGAGAGCCAGCACTGGGACGGAGGGTGAAGATGCAAGGGAGCAGAACAGATTTAGATAGCTCCTCACTAATGGTCTGATGAGTCACCTTCCGCATATTCACCACTGCRTCAGCATTGGTTAAACCTGAGCAGAGGAGAGAAGAGAAATTCATCAGTTCTGTCTTTGAAATGTAGCTTCTAAATGTGATTTCTCGTTACATTACAAGGACTTTAGGTAATTGATTCCCGAGGACAAAAACATGATTTCCTTCCCATTTATCTTGTTCCATCAGATTCTACTTGTGGAAAAACAGATGCAAGTCTCTGATCAGTGGTAATTAATCCAGCAGACCGTTATTGTGTAGCCTGACAGTGAAAGTCAGGGATACACTGTTTATAGAAAGTGTCAAATGTAAGCCAGACTCTACACAAAACTTTTATTCAGAATTAAAAACTTAGCATTACTTGAAGGAATACGTATTACATGCTCTTCATGCCAGAGATTTAGACTAAAATCATTTTATGATGAGAAATGACCTCAGACTATAGAATAATGTTTTTGCCCAATCTCACACTTGGAGTATGTTTAGGGCCCTATGATTTCTGCAATGTGGGAAAATGTGGACGAAATCGAAGTATTGAACCAAAGCTAGACAGCTGGTTCTCTGTGGAGCATGAGCCCAGTGCTCATCCAACTGAATCATGGCTTCTTCAAAGCCCACCCAAAATAGTCAATCTGAACAACCATGTCTTTACTAGATGCATCCCACCAAAGTCAAACAGACCAATTATGTATTCGACAAACTCTTCCCACATACCAAGAACCTCCTACTTAGTGACTGCAGAGACACTCTTCTYYTTGAAACAGCATTACAAGACAAAGCACAACTGCTCTGAGACACATTTCTTCACTAAAACTGCTCCACGAGCCCAAAAAGTTTAGGAGGTAAAACCAGCTGGCAGCAGCCAACCTGACACCAAAGGTWTGGCTGCTACAGTAAAAACAGTAGTAGGTCAGCTACGTTTTCACCAAACACAAAAAGTCTTAGAGTGATGGTGAGGTTATGAGGCTGCAGAATTCACTTTTCTGGGATTTTAAAAACAAAGTGAGCTCATTGCTGCCCTTGTATACATCATGGGTATACATCATATATCATGGCTGCCCTTTATATAACTGATGTGCTGTTGTACCTGAACACCAGAGCACAGTATGGTTTCTCTTACATTTTCAGGACCTTTTCTAGCATAAACACTTACTTTCTCAGGACCAGTAGTCCTTTTGGGAACTACAGCATGATATGATGGACTGCTACCTTTGGTTAGGACAAACTTAGGACAAAATATATTGTTCTTTAATTGTTGACTTGTTTGTCATTTTTGAGCTACTTATCAGCCGTCATTCACTACTGCTCTCATACAGGTACCTGCACAGGTACTCTCTGTTGCTACGCAACAACAGTAAAAACTTTATTTTCTTTTGATGTTTTTAAAAGGACAGTTTTAGTGTATCTAGTAGAACACGTTGAGAGAATGCATGCATTAAAATCATGAAACATTAAACAACAAGGGCTTAAAGAATAATTTTCTATAAAAGGCCAGTCTCTAGTTGATCATGATCATTGTAATGGGCACCCTTTGGTTTAAACTATCTTTTAAAATTTTGCCCTTTTGTGTTTTTTTGCATCCACTGTGGTCATAAGTATAGTTTTTTGGACAAACAAGACTTTTGTTTATATTCTTATTCCTTGAGACTTATTATAAGTCAGACTTCACACTATATTGTCAATATCTCCAAAACCAACCCACTGACTGTCAAAGTGTTTCTGGCCTTAAGTCTTTTCAGACAGTGTCAGACATTATCAGCATGGCAGCAGCTCTCACAATGAATGCCTCTGACTCGTTTTACATCCTGGTGATATTATAGCAGAAGCTGTCTGTCATAGTTTCACCCTTTTAGAATCCAAAAGCAAAACATTTTCCCCCCATTTTTTCAGAAATTCTTTGAGAAATGGGACTGGACTGAATGTAGCATTGCTCTGATTTTTATTTCTGCTTTTGTATGGTGAGTTTTCTTTGTTGACTGCTGCTAAAGGTAAGTCTGTGTGTTGTGTTAGCAAAATATCTCCTGAATCACTGGATGGATTTGATTGAGACTGAGATAGTAGTCCTAGGATGTGCATCTACAAATTATCTTTTGGAGTTAACCTGTTTTAAGATCACCACACAGCTACCCAATCTTAGCAAACACAAATATTTCTACTTATACCTCAATCAGTTTCTCATATGCAGAGAAAAGATTTAGTGTGACTGTAACTGAGAATCATTCCCAATATGAGCACGCACTCTGATGTGTGTCCCATCAGTGTATGAGTGTATTTTAGTCTCTTTAGATTGGTTTATCTGTATTAGCTTTGTAGAGAGACATAGTATAGTGCTGTGTGAATGGATAAATCAGTACTGTAAAGCGCTTTGAGTATCCTTGTTGGATAGAAAGGCGCTATATAGGTAYAGTCCATTTACCATTTAAAGGCACAATGTGTAGGATTTTTTCAAGTCTTTTAGCCAAAAGTGAGATAATCACTAATGACAATAAAAAACATATAATCATTGCAGACAAAGACCTTGTTTTATTATTTTTACCTTATAAAAAGCTGTTTATATCTCCATGGTCGCGGGTCACCCTACAGGCAGCCGCCATCAGGCAGCCGCCATCTTGTCTACGAAGGCTCATGAAGGACAAACTGCGGTGGCGGTGTCAAAAACGGTTTTAGTTGTAATCCTATAAATGTAATATTTGTTGTCTGTCATTGTAGCTGGGATANGTGGGGGTGGGGGGAGGACCAAGGAGGATTATTCAACCACTCAACCACTAGAGGTCGCTGAAAACAACAAATCCTACACACTGTGCCTTTAACTATTGGAGAAAATCACATCAGTCTGTTAGCAAAACATCTTATGAACCACTGGATGGGTTTTGTTGAAACTCTCAAAGTAATCCTTGGGTGATCATCTGCAACTGATTAACTTTTAACATCAATTCAGTTCAAGATGCCAGCCACAACCAACTGAATTAAAAAAAATGTCCATACAGAAATTTTATAGATATTACACCAACTTTAGGAGAGTGTAGCTAAGACACATTCAAAACACCTACTCAGGGTTGTCAACCCGTTGATCACAATCGACCAGTAGATCAGTGAGATTTAACCCGTAGATCCTGAAAATAACTGAGGGGAGTATGAATTGCTAGCAGTTGATAACTTTCTGACAAAATGAGCTAGGACCTTTCAGCTTAAACAAAACAGGAATGGCTGAGTTTCCACCTTCAAAATAAAAGATTTGTGCCATTAATGAACAACAAATGCCTGCAAAAAACAATTGCTTGTCCTTTATTTTGAAAAATGTAAAGCAGAGTTTTTCCCCCTCCTGTCAGCAGTTTGTGCGGATTTACAAGTGAACTTCCACCCTGTCACTCATTACAAGACACAGCTTTGCAAGGTAGCTGGCAGCTAAAATGGAAATATGAAGTTAAAATAATTAAATCAAATTACAGGTGCTCCCTCACTGACAGACACCTCAAAAACTGCATCAGATTGATGAGTCAAACTACAAAAAACTTACAGGAAGTGTTCATTCAGTCTGAGATGGACTGATGCTGAGAAAAATTACAGTTCCATTTATGTTAAGATAAAATAACAGATTTGTTTTAATGTTTTTACATTGTTTAAACTCATTGTATGTGTGCTGACTGTTTTCTTTTTTCATGTTTTTTATATTTTTGCTACCTATTTCTGCATATTTTGTGCAATTTTCTGAAGATATGTCCTGTGACTTAGTTGTTTTTTTGTAACTTTTGTTTTTCCAAAAATTAACTTTATTTACAACCTTTTTCCCTAAAACTGTCTCCTTAATTAATTTAAAAATGTTTTCTTTTAAGTATGTTCTCTCCATTTTTGTACTTTGAGTTTTTCCCAACCATCACTTGACTTGAATGAGTTTTACTGGAGACACTTTTCCTTTTGGCACGGTAAAATGTGATGCTGCATAAGATCAATTAATTTATTTGATTAGGGAAGCTGCTGTCAGACATTCTGCTGTTTGTATGTTAAAAGGAAATGTGACAACTTTAATAAGTTCATCAAAGTTCATCTTGGAAAATTTCATAAATGGCAGTACATTTTATCTGTTACAAAATATSTTAAGTAGACCTATCAGTTAAAGTACAAACAATAATAGTAATTTCTATGAGACAGGTTTATAAGCTTCACAGCCATGTTTTACTAATGACGATGTTTGAGTAAAACTAAGTGTAGTCACCTAAATGCAGCATGTTCCKTTTCTATCTCTTGCATATTTTAATTGAAAATTCTACAGGTTCTAAAATATAATAGGCTAATGAGCAATTTTATTAAAATATTCTTTTGAGAAACCTAACTGTTTTGGGTCGTGGTGGTGAAACATTGAAGGAGAACATTAGCCCACTGATTCCTTTTCATTAGAGTCTGTTTCCACTTCACACTCCATGTTTGCCCTTCTCCAGCTCCATTTGATTAAACGTAGGTTAAAGTGTTGAGCCGGCAGGGTCAGGCTGTCCTGTCTGTAATTTAATGRCACATTGTTGGAACAGTATTTTTCTTTCAGCAATCACAGACACTCCACTGTGAGTCACTCAACCTCACCATCCTTTTCTGTCTCTCCGCCTTTTCATTTGTCCTAACCCTCCCCTCCTCCCTCCCCATGTCTTGCTGTTCTCTCATCCCCTCTCCACCTCTATGGCAGGACCACATGCCCGCTTTTGGATGATTATTACAACTCTWTTCTTTTACTCATCATTCATTTTTCTCATCTGTTCTGTCTTTTATGTATGCAGAAAAGTGTGCTTTTTAAGTTGCAGTGTGGTTCACAACATACTGGAACCAATCTCCTCGAAAGTGGCTGGACATTACTTTACTCTGGAGTTGCCCAAGGTGAGAGGTGCCGAGCTGGTGTGCCAAGCCCCCCAACTTGGTGCCTGTGTGTTGGAGTTTACCCCAGTAGATAAGAGGGTAGCTTCT
Organism: Austrofundulus limnaeus; assembly: GCF_001266775.1. Lineage (NCBI taxonomy): Eukaryota > Metazoa > Chordata > Actinopteri > Cyprinodontiformes > Rivulidae > Austrofundulus > Austrofundulus limnaeus. Next base: position 791,693 of record NW_013952555.1, read on the forward strand.
CTGCTCCTTTGGGTGGGAGGACAGGCTCTTGTGGTCATTTGTGCCTATATATGCACCAAATGATTGGAGGATCCAGCCTTCTTGGAGTCCTTAGCGGCATGCTGGAAGGTGCTCCAGCTGGGAATTCCTTTTCTCTGCTGGGGGACTTCAGTGCCCACGTGGGTAACAACAGCATGACCTGGAGAGGCATGATTGGGAGGAACAGCCTCTCCGATCTGAACCCGAGCAGTGTTCTGTTGTTGGACTTCTATGCTAGTCACAGTTTGTACATCATAAATACCATGTTCCAACATAAAGTTGACCACAAATGGCACTAGGACACCCTAGATTGCAGATTGATGATTGACTTTGCAGTAGTGTCATCTGATCTGCAGCCACATGTTTTGGACACTTGGTTGAAGAGAGGAGCTGAGCTGTCAATTGATCWCCACCTGGTAGTGAGTTGGATCAGATAGCAGGTAAGATGCCGGAAAGACCTTGTAGACTTAAATGTGTAGTGAGGGGGTTTTGGGAAAGCCTCGGATGTGGGAAGAGGTCAGTGAGGCCTTGGACAAAGATCTTGATTCTGACAAACCATCCAAATCTGAGTCCATGGTGCTCAGTCAGAAAAGGGTGGATTGCTCTCTATGGGTTGGGGGTAAAGTTCTACCTCAAGTGGAGGAGTTCAAGTATCTTGGGGTCTTGTTCACGAGTGAGGGAAGAATGGAGCGTGAGATTGACAGACGGATTTGTATATTTTGCATATTCTGTATCGGTCTGTTGTGGTGAAGAGGGAGCTGAACTGTGAGGCAAAACTCTCTCTTCGCTGGTCAGTCTACGTTCCTATGGTCACAAACTCAGGACGTCAAAATCGTAAGTGTGCTGTACTCACTTCTACCTACTTAGACCCACCGGAGAGGAGGTTCTGAGACAGTGCGGCTGGGAGAGATGCATTGGGCCGAGACCAAGCCAAGTCGAACCGCGTACAAGAGCGTCCGTGGAGATTGTGTGGCCGAGGCTGTCACTGTTAACAGTCAACACCAGAGGGCGCAGATTAACAGCTTTCTTTGAGGCACCTAAAAAAGGCACCGAAGTTAAAGTTGTGTTTCWGTCTGTGTACTACYGTTGATGTTCGCCCCGGTGCCATACTGGAACTGAGTTTCRGTACCCAACCCTAGCCCCWAACCTATTTCTGACTGGTTAGCATGTCCACTGTGTTTAAAGTGAAAGCTACTAACCAATTAGGACCAGAGAAATGTTTGTTAAATATCTGGGTGAACACAATTCAGTTTTTTTTTTTTTGCTGCAGCTACTCTACACTGGATATAAGGCACAACGCCAGAGTGTTATCAGCCCTGCAGACCAAAACACACACACACACACACACACACACACACACACACACACACAAATCCATGAATGACAATCAGAGTTCATTCCTGCTGTCATACACTGTATGAGCTGTTTACTTTAAAAGGCACAGTGTTTCTCTCCTAATAGCTTTTTTGGGCCCTCCCATCTTATTTTCCTCTCCCCATATAAACATGAACACACTCCTTCACTTCAATTCTCCAAGCGGCATCACTTAGACAAGTGCTACTTGTTTAACACCCGCCTTTGCTATCTATATACAGTATTGGTGTATTTGGCAATATACAGCAGGATTTGAGCTTGAAAATGGCCTCTGATTCAGCACTGGCAACAAGTTCAGCCTATCAAGCAAGTTGGCTTGTGAATCAAAAATGCAAAAAGCTTTTGGAAAGTAGAATGGAAAAATGAAATAAAAGGGGATTGGAAAACAAAGGAGGAAAACAGTGCAGGCCACTAACATTGACTAAACTGGACCCAGCGGATCACTCTTCACCATGTTTGTGTTTTTCCACACATTCACAAAATTTTATTTTGGAGTAGCTGTAATTCACAGTAACCCCCTAATTTTCACTAGATACAGTTCCGCTTAGGTCAGACTTTTACAGTAAATACGCAACCATTAAAATCAATGAAAGCATTTACATTGGCKCCGCAGGACGGCAGTGAGCAGACGGCAATCTGCCAAAATTAAATTCAATCCTATTTTTGCAAAATGACGGACATGCACGGGAGTCAATCTACAAAGAAATAAGGTTGCACCAACAGAAAAAGGAACAAGCGCAACATTGGTATTTTCAAAATAATTTAAAAAAGGCAGATTAAGTTTGTTGAAATCCCAGCTATATTAATAAAAATAAWGATATATTTCTACACAAATTTTGTCTAAATGAATTGTTCTGTTTTGGAAGAAGATGGCAACATGTAGCGTGCAGCAAATGATTTCACACACARTACACATGGATTTTAATTTGAAATCAAAAGTTTCAAAAATACGACAGCGATCCAGTTTCAACTGCGTTTGGAGTMTGTCTTCCACAAAATWAATTTTGCTCTGACGTCTACATTTATCTCTGGACTTATTGAGTGATCTCACATTTCCTGCACACACTCCTCGGACMACTTCTGTGCGTCGCACCGGAGCAGAGGGTACGCTGTATAAATTGGGATGTAAATGAATGTTGRCAAACTGCGCACCACAGCAGAAGAGAGCAGAACCGCATCTAGTGTGAATTAGGTGTAAAAGTACTACAAACATACAGTATTCTCTAAAATATACTTTGAACCTCTGTCTGATTAATAATTGTCTTCTTCAGRCTTGAAAGGCAGCAGAAATATTTGGTTTAGATGATTTCAGGTGGATATGGATCTCTGCAACAACATAAAGAGCCTGTAACAAGTTTGAGAGAGGAAGGAAGTAAGGCTTTCCCCCAMTCTTGTGTAAAATGGGGCATCAGTAAATTTTATAAGAGTTCACCCCTTACAAAGCAGAACTTGAGTCAAGGGACTCTTCACATACAGATTATCTGTCTTAAAGTAGAGTTACTCMTGGAATCCAAAAATCTAAAAAATGTGTTTGATCACGTCAATAATTTTATAAAATAATTTTCATTAATATCAGCATTATTCATGTTTCAAACATTTCAAAATCAAATWAAAAATCTTCACCCCAGCAAAAGCTTAACGGGATGTGAAACATCTTATCAAACAGCCGCTGATTAAATGTCAGAGTGTGACCTCAGAGTGCAGAAAGCAAATCAGGTTAAAATGGAATTTAAAGAAACCTCTGTATGATTTTAGGTCAGAGGTTGTTGGAAAAGAGAGCTTCCTTCACACTACAAGCTACCCTGGTGTAAACTAGCCCCTTGTTCTTCGCTTTTGTACAGAGGGTCTGGACCCTCGTCTTTTGAGGAATGATTATATGCTGGAGGCGTGGACCCAAGCATGCTGTTTAAAAAGATTGGATCTGATTTTACTCWGTCGCTAATGATTGGTTGTGACAAATGTGGTGACCCAGCTCAACCGTGAAGGAAGCTAAGCTAAGAAGCTAAAATTGTTTGTGATGTAAACAACCATCCACTACTGGGAAGATAGAAGTACCGAGCTGAACGAGATGGCTGTTAATGAGTGCTTCAGGCTTTGTGAGACAAATTTTATTCAATTTGGAAGCCTTGTGAACACAGACAGGCTTCATTCACTTCCTCCTCTGCCATTGCTAAACTACAGGCAGACTAAAACAGTGCAGAAAATCAATGTTGTCGTTCASAACTCCTCCTCCTGTTTGTTGATTGGCCCGGTTGAAGTTCTACTGGAGAATCCTTTGTCTATGGGAATAAGCCAAGACGGAGCAGAATTGAGCATAATTGTGTAAGAAGGCCAGGCTAGCTGTAAAACCCAAACACAAAGAAAACCAGGTAGTTTTGAAGAATAAACTAACACTTTTTCTTTGTCAGAGTGAAGTTAATTGTCCATGTTGAAAACTGCCATCCCCTGTATGTAATATGTGCACATTACTGGCACACATCTCCAAACATGGTTTCGTCTTGACTTGTCCAGATCCTGCTACTAACTGGGAAATGCAAAACTATCTTCACCCTACCTCAAGTGTTTGGCTTATTGTTTTGTTTTGTTTTGTTTTGTTTTGTTTTTTTTACAAAGAAGTGGTTTTAGACAGCTGTTTGAAGGACTCAATATTTAACAAATTATGTGTTTGTGATACAGTGGCTCTGCCATTTCTCAGCAGGCACGCCTTGATGTATTGATTTTGGGGTGTTGTGGTCAATTCTGTACGATTATGCTCAGGAAGCAATTTCCACATAAAGCACAATGCATTCCCACAAACCCATCACTTTGACCAGGACCTGACGCAGACAAGGCCTTTGTCATTAAAATAACATATTTCACTTTTATGAAGTTATATTAAATGTGCTTCACAATCATAATGCTGTTTAGAAACAGTGTTCTGATCAAATAAAAAGGCTGAACATTCTGGCTGCAAGTACATTTCCTTGAGTGAGGAGAATTCAAACTCTTCTGATAGCTGATACAACTTCTTTGACTTGTTAAGTTCTACTCAGTATTTTTGTGTCTTCACTCTCTTGATTCATAAACAGAAGATTGTGTGAAATGTTTGATTTCAAAAGATCAGACCTTGTGTGTAAAAAAGCTCATGTTTCAGTGACTATAAGGATGTATTTGACTGAAACGTTCTAATAACAAAACCTTTTTTGTTGTTACAGTGAAGCTCCACATAGTTGTATTTCAGTTTGTGTAATCAGTCTTTAACAAATTTTTTCATGGGACCTAAACCGGAAATACAGTACAGCGATGAACGTCATTTTATTTTCTACCGTACTTTTCATTGAGTTTTTAAGCTAAATTACTAAGATCAATATAATTTACTAATTTTGAGTCATAATTCATGTAAATTCAGTTTTACAAACAAACAAACAAACAAACAAAAAATACACCCTCTGCTTGGAGTGCAAAATTTTGACCTTCTAACAGTACCGTGTGGTGTGTAGCTAACAGTTTAGCTCTTGTGTAGTTTTGTTTGGTTCTAACTGCATTACGATGCTGCCACAAACATGCTGTTGGGCTTTACTGGACCACCTAAAACAAAAACAAATGTGCTGTTTCAGAACCAGAAAAAGGTGCGTCTAAGTGTAACATGCTGATACAGTCACTTACACACACACACACACACACACACACACACACACACACACACACACACACAC
>NW_013952555.1:796826-805549 GCF_001266775.1 Austrofundulus limnaeus
ACACACACACACACACACACACACACACACACACACACACACACACACACACACACACACACACACACAAAGAATGCATGTTTCAGAAGTGGCTATCATATTTGGCTCCCAGCTGCCACACTCTTTGCTTTATCTCTCTTGAGGATGTAGTGCTCGTCTTTGTGTACCACACGCAGACCCTTTTATTTCCTCTACACATGCTCAAACACACACATGCACACGCACACACAAACACAAGCAGATTAGGMTGTAGTCCCAAAAGACAAACAAAGTGCACTCTCCAATCTATCTACCTGAGAGGTAGCTAAAAAAAACAAAAGCATCAATAATGATTACTCTTGCTTTCTATTTTCTTGTCAAATTCTACCTAGACAAGAAATTTTTTGGTTTAAAATATTTCTATCTTTTCAACAGTCAGATGTAGATTCAAATGAAGACAGTCTTGTAAAGCTGAAAATCTGAAAAATCTTCCCTTTTCTTTCCACGTTTTGAACAAATGCTGCGTTATGGTGGCCCTCAATGCTTCATTTGTAATTAACTTCATTTCATGTTTAACTTCAACTAAACATAAAACCTTGCATTCTTTGTCTCATTGCTATGGTTGAGCACAGCTAACAAACAATAACTGAGCCTCTATGTGGTATTTCCTGTATAGAAAAAGCATTTTAACATGTCCTCTTATAACTACGAAAAAGTACTACGTGACTAAATGTGAAATAAACATTATAGAATTACTATTAAAAATAAAAGAGTTTTAATCAATGTTGAGTTGTGATAAGTGYCGTCTTAAACTCCGAACTCTTCCCACAGGGAATTCCCACTGGAGGGGCATTTCAATTAAAAGTGGGATATTTCCACTTCCCAGTATAACTGGGCCAAAGCAAATGTAGCTGACACTAATGCAGCAAAATTTAGATTTTACACTGTGAATTTTGCWGGCTGCCGGCTACGTTTGAATCCCGTGCAGCTCCACCATGGTGGGATATCATCAGTYTGCACATGAAATAATCAACATTTTATTTATGGTCAATGATGACTTTACAACAGCACATTTTGAGACATTGACACAGGGTTATTAAATTAAATTGCTCAGGGGGCCACAGTTACTCAAAGCCAACACAAAATTGCTATACCATAATCATTCTTTTCAGATATGCTAAAATTTAGTGTGGTAGTAGTGGACAGTTGTTCACAAAATCATTCAAGATCTCACTATATTGCATAACATCTGATCAAACAGTATTTGACCAAAACAACAATAATTTTATCATTTCTTAGTTTAAAAAGTTACGATCCAGGGTGAACTTAAAATGAAAGTGCTCTAAATAAGAACCTGTCTGTTCRGTAAATTTGCACCAGTGGGAAAACTGGACAGTAAAATCTGAAAGGACACGATGGACTTTAATAAACGTTAACAGGGGATCTTTCATTAACCTTGTCTTGTGTCTGTCTGTATGTGAGAAGGGCAACAGGATACGTCCTCCACTTCCTTCGACTTGCAGACAGAGCTCAAATTGGTCTTTTTTTTCTTCTTCTTTTAATTTTCTGTCTGCCGGTTTGCTGTGGCACCTGCATGACTGTCACCACTGGCCCATTTGTCTTCCTTCAGAGGTATTCTGAACTGATTAAACGCAGCTGAAATGTCTTCAGGTGTCCAGCACAGAGCGGCACACAGACACACACAGTAAGCGGTAATGGCATTTTCACTGTTAATGGGAGCAAAATTGTAGACACCCTTTCTTGCTTGCTCCCCTTTTTCTTATCTTCCTCTCCTTATTTATTTTCCAGATGTCTGCAGAAGCTTTTTAAAAGATAAAAAAACAGCATCCTCTTCACTTTGCCCGATTMACACCCGTCAACCTGAGAGTGAAGAGCAACTGGAACTGATCGAGGGCATCCTCCATGGCCTCTGCCATTCCACTCCCTGCACCTGCATGTCAGCTGATTGTGTATGAGTGTGTTTGAGCCAGATCAGTGTGTATGTGGGCCATAAACCATGGCAGGCGAGCTGTTTGATGGAAACCTGTCAATAGGAGTTGATCACTGTGTTAAAAAATGACAGCTAAAAAACCAAAACAACCGAATTGTAGACTAAACTCAAAGAGTTTTTAAAAATAAATATTATTAAGACTTGTTTTATTGATTTATTCATTCATTTTAAAACAAACAAAAGAAAATCTATATACAATAAAATAGTAAACAAATCAAAAATTAAATGAAGCAGAAAGAAAAATCATATTATATTTGCCCTTATTTATTCCTAAATTCAATTTCAACAATAATAATATGCAAAACCAAGTGAAGTCTTTCCTAAACAACAGCTCATTTCAACACATGCACTATATCTTATTTCTTCCATAAACTCACCTGTGTCATAAACATACACAGTGTTSGGACAGTTTTAACATCAATCTTAAGATTATTCCATAGTTTTATTCTCTGTTCCTTCAAACTGTTTCAAATTTTAGGTTTTACATAAATCTCTATTAGGATGCTCTCTTTTAACAAAATTTAATTGGATAAAAAGGTAATGTGTTTTTGTTAGCTTCATACATAACCTGTAAAGTATTAAAGGGTAATGTCAGCATACCACCAAGAAGGACCAACCACATCCAACAGGATTAACTGTGGACACAAGAGGAAGCTGTCTGAAAGAGATGTTATGGTCTAAAACCAGCTGTTTCACTTTCACTGTTTCAGTTTGACTGACTAGAACCAGAGAAATGGTTTGGAAACTAAAAGAATGATCAAAATAAATGTAAAAGATGAAAGTTTTCTAAAAATATCTCCTACACAGAAAGAGATTTATCTCTTTGACAGGTTGCATTTACATATAAACCATATCTCCATTTTTAGAAACATTACATTTTCCAACAATGATACAGGTGTGGAGAGAAAAACAGACATGAAGACAAACGCACAGAAACGTAAAACAAAATTACACAAAAGCAAAAACTCAGCTAATGTTAATCAGCATAATGAAACAATGGAGTTATTATCTGTGTATCTGTTCTTTGGTTTTTCTGTTTCAAATTAAATGAGAAACAAAATCTGGTGCTTTTTTAGTTTTAAAAAACAACAATTGCAAAACTAAAACAGGCTATGCTTTTTTTGTTTGTTTGTTTTCATTTAATGGTTAACACAAATACAAGCTTTATATTTTGTTAGTGCACTATCTGAGACCATGTTCTGAACTCCTGGTGCATTACATTTCCACTTTCCACCAAGAATATTTGTCTAATTTAGGAATGCTTTTCCATTTTTAAGCAGTCTTCCAGCCACCTTCAACTCTTCTTCTTTGGCAATTTCCGTAATTTCCAGTACCGCTAAATGTTAACACAACAACCATGTGTTTTATTTTGGATGTAGAAAGTTGAAGCAAAAAGCAAACACTGTGGATTTTTATTTAGTTTGATTTTACATTCCTTTTTTAAAACCAGGAAAACAAACACAAAAAAAAACCAACATGTTTTTTTTGTCAATTTTGTTTTGAAATGTGAAAACCAAAAACCGGTTCTCAGGATCAGGGCATGTTGAGCTCAGAGAATACTAGGAGCTGCAGAAAAAAATGTATAGTTAGCAAGCCAAGTGCAGTGTTTTTGGTACATGCTTTGAAAATGTTCAGTTTAATAAAGTTTAAAAAAGTAAAAGAGCAAGGGAGCTTCATTAATGGTTCTTGCTCTCTTGCCAAACCTGACTTTTAGAATAAAGGATTATATATTTTAAAGCTCAAACAATTGTCTAAGCTGGACTTCCGATGGAAGCAGCAGGTAAAATTTTAAATGAGACCCTCACAGCTGAGACAAAAGTTCTTCTGAAACAAAACGAGTGGCTGTGTGGATGTCCTGTGAGAAACTTTTTCTCCCTGCCATTTTTCAACTTGTGACAGTATCTGGACTGAGATGGGATATTGTAAGTGGTGCATGGACTTCATTTATAAGTAAAGGTAGAACATAATAACAGTTTTGTATTAATGAAATGCACATCAAGTACAGTTTGTGTAAAGAATACTGATATGAGATATGAAACATAACATAACACAACTTCTGCCAGTCGTATGGTGAATAAGTTGTTCTTTAGGGTTCATTTATTTTTAAATCTGATTCTGATGAGCTGAGTGTCTCACCATGCATGAACCTCAGGCCCCAAACTGTCGATCCATGTCCCGCTTCATCCTACCATCACTCCTGAACAAAACAGCTCCACTTGAGGCAAAGGCTCCCCCTCAACCCATAGGGGGCATTCCACCCTTTTCTGGTTGAGTTTCTTTCTCATCTTAAGTTACTTTTAATGCTGCCTGGCTCAGACTGGATCCTTTTATCTCCTCCTGCTTTCTTGATGACAAATATTAACCTTCTCACTGCAGGTCTCCTGCTATCCAGTCAGTTTGTGTCAGGCTTTACAGGAACCCCCTTGAAGCCACAGCCGTGACTAATTTTTGCACATTTAAAGGCTTAATAATACACCTATCTTGTGCAACACACCAGCACTAAAGTGGTGCCACTATAAGAGCACACTTGCAAACTCGTGCAAAAAGCTTACAGCTCTAATTTGTTCTCCATCTTCTCATCCAGCTTTTTTTTTCTTTTTCCTTTTTTTCTCAGTACTGAGCCGTCAAGCAAAGTGTCACAGGGTGAGTTTTAGTGCTAAGCTTCCCAGCTGTCCTCCACCTCCCTGTGTTAGCTTGGTGGAAAAAAAAGATAAGCATGAAATCTAAGAAATAAGGAGGAAATAAAAAGGAAAATCAAAAGCTGGTTGAAACGACTAGTGGGATGTTTCTTACGGGTTTTCACACAACCAGTAGACATGGACATAAAAGCTGGCTGCATTTTTTCATCATCTCTTAGAATCCAAACCAGCACTGGTGCAAACCAAGCAGACAGATCATGGTGTCAGGACACAGTTACACCTGGCTCACACAGAAAGATAATTGTGCTGATTTTTGACCCGAATTTTCCCTTCAGACAATTTTAAGGACGCTTCAATTATCATGACAGCTTTTAAGATAATTTTATGGGATATTTCTGCCATGTGGGGTGTGTTAAAAATCAGCTCAGAAAGATGACCGACTTCAAATCGGGAATGTTCAACATGTTGGATTATCTTGGCTTGATATCACAGCATGTGTGTTGTTTTCCCCGAGGACAAACAAGCTCACAGCCTCTTGAATGTGATGTATAGCCAATCAGAAAGCAAGGTGATGGAAACATGAAGGGGGATCTAAAACACTGAAGACAAAACAACTGCCATGGAGCACCAGAAAATCCAGACGTCAGAGATATCTTTTTTCCCACCCTTAAAAATAGTCCACAAACTATAGTGCTTCTCCCTCATCAGCCATGTTTTATTTACCCTGAACTCATGTTTGGTCTCGAGAGGTTTTGTGAGATTTCCTGTCTTAAAGGGCCAATACTATGTGTTTCTCAGGCATATATTTAAATACTATACCATAATAAAGTATCTATGACACCTTTAGCTGTTATTAAAATGCTTTCTTTATGTTTAAATAGAAAATAAACTTATCTTCTCATCACCTCCTTTACTAAATGCCTTGAAATTGGCCTCTGTCTCTTTAAGAACCACCTTCGCTTCTGTGTTGCCCAGTTCGGTGCTGGGGGGGGGGGCGGGGGGGGCATGATGCCGTTAACTTGGCATCTGAAAATGCATTTCCTCAAAGGTATTTTTAATATGAAAATAGCTTCACTGAGTGAGAACTAATGCTGAGAGCTCAGCAGACAGTTAGGTTTCACTTTCACCCAAGAGCCTGCAGGAATCATGGGCGGAGTGTGTGGGGAGGGTCTCTGCCATGAGGAAGTTCGGCTTAAAGACACGGCCCAGGGGTGTTTCTGGTCCCCACCTGTCGTTTTGCTCCTCAGCATGGCTTCCTAAAAACACTGCAGGATTTCTCAAACATGCATGAATGAGTCAGAGCAAGGCTTTGGGCATGTTTTCTTATGAGAGTATAACATTATAACATGATATAAAACTCAAAAAAGTTGATTTTACATGATATTGCCCCTTTAATGTTCATGAATGAAAGTTGTGTGTGGTGTGTTTTCTTTGTCATGTGGCTGTACACCACACACTAGGTGTGTTTTCATCCAATTTTAATGTGAATTTTGAGCAGAATTTTAAAATGTTCCAAAAAAAAAAAAAAAAGAAGAAGAAAATACACGTCAGACTTGTTTCCATTTACTGGCTTGGAGCGAATCAACCAGGCTACGTAAAGTGTAATTACGTCAGACACTCGTGTTACAGAAAGTAAGGTCACAAACTTGCAGGGACTACACATCTCAGGAGAGAAGTTATCAGGAACGTGTTGTTACTATCGGGAAGGTTGTAATTATTCTGTCACACCAGCTAATATTGGAGATGTTACATGCTGTCTGGAGGCGTAGAAAAAGAAAGCGATTCTCTTCACATTACGGGAATATCTGGAAAGACGCCGACAGCAGGAGGAGGGTCCAGCTGCAGCTGCTACAATTATTGGACAGCAGAAACAGCTGATCGAGGTAAATGTTCGCTACGTCAGAACTCATTCATCAAATGTTTTTTCATCTTGTAAAAAACGTTTTTGCTAATTTGCCATATCCGTCAACCTTTTCTAATGCAATACTTCAAAATGCGCATAAAAAACATTGATGGAAACTAGGGCTGCCACGATTAGTCGATTGGTCGACGACTAATCGATTATTAAAATAATCGATGACTAATTTAATAATCGATTAACCGTTTTCTTTTTTGTTTGGTTTTGTTCTTTCCTTTGTTTTTCTCTCCAAACTGCTTTGACACCTTCCACTGCCACATCTGCCTTTCTGTCCTTGACACACACGTACAGTAGTGGTAACTGGGGTAGGCCGTGGACGTCACAAGACATTATACAGACAGGCTCTGGTATCATGGCTACCCAGCAACGGAGCTCAAAAGTGTGGGATCATTTTAAGAAAATGAAAGAGAAACCTGTGCAATATCTGCAGAGCAGAACTTGTCTTCCACAGCAATTATTTTTAGTTAGCATATAGCTAAAATCTAACCATGGTTATATAATAGCAGCTGCATTCTGGCGCGATAAGCTCTATGTTTTATATTCAGTTAACGTATGATCTGATTAGTCGACTAATTGAAAAAATAATCGGTGATTAATCGATTATAAAAATAATCGTTTGTGGCAGCCCTAATGGAAACACAGCTACTGTAGGACCAAACCTCTCATGTGTATGATTTTTTTTATCTTTATGTGGAGTCTCTCAGGTTTTGGAAATCAACCGACAATTTTAAAATCTTGCCTCGTAAACCAGGCATTAGAAGGTTCTTGGTGGTGTCTAAGTGTCAATTTTCTCTGTGCACTTCAGTCTCTTCCCACTGACTAAACACAAGTTAGATTTATTTGTAACACAATTGTCCCGAGGTGTGAGTGAGACTGTGAATGGTTGTTTGTCTCATTTGTCTCTATATGGCTCTGTGATGGACTTGCAACCTGTCCAGAGTGTGCTCCACCTCTAGCATAATGACTGCTGGAGACAGGCAGAAGCTCCCCCATGATCGGAAAGGAGAAAAAAGGTCAAAGACAATGGATGAATGGGTCTCCAGAAAAAGCAGAAGCAGAGAGCAGCTGCCAGTTAGAAAGGGCTTGAAGAGCAGCGAGGGGTGTGTGTAATCTGTCCAACATACAGATACACATTAATAACCAATAGGAGGGGTGCAGGAAGGCCAAAGACAGACTAAAGGATGGTAATACTAAGCTCCCTGGAACAGAGATAAAACTGCCAAATGGACAGATCGGCAGGCAGAGGGACCACTACACCCTCGGCACAAACTGACAGATGACTCTGAGTTTCTCACAAGTCTCTTTCTGAAGGACCACTTTTCTTGTTTCTCTGCCACACTGTCCTCCTCTCATCAACTATCAGTGGCTTCAAAGGTCACAAAGACAGACACACAAACAAATATAAAATGTCAAGACTACTGCCAAAGTTCAAAATGTCATGATTAACATTCTTAATTTGAGTTTTCAGCATGATCAAAAGATTTGATTTAATATTGTAAAAACACATCTTTTAGAAATGACTAAAAAAGGATTATTGTGAGCTCTGTGGATTAATTTGCTTTAGTCTTTTTTGCATCTCAAAATTTTAGCCTCCTTTTAGAGCTGCTAGGATAATTACAAAGCATGGGGTGAGTAAGTGCAGAAGCTGTTATGGGCTGCTGAGATTTTTAACATGAATACTGTAAAGGAAAAAAGAAATGGACACTAAGCAGATAAAATGTCAGTGTGACTGAAGACAGATAACAATTCATGTTAAAAGATGAATTTTGTAATTCCACTACAGACAGTAGCTTTGAAAACTGTGAAACTTATTTTCCTTCTTAAATCCCCTTGACTACTCATTTGTTCTTCAYGGTTGGTTACGTTTTTACCTTAGTGACCTACAATTATGCTAATAAATGAGCTGAAGGAAGGACAAGTATTGATAGAAACTGATTTTGAAAGTAATGGTTTTGCTATTTTATGTGCACTTCAGTTTCTTTTACTTTCACTTTTCTTTTACTATACTATGTGTGGAACAATTGAGGTGACCCTAACTGAAGAAAAAAGTCATTTGTTTGTTGCTTTGATAAAAAAGAATTAAATTGTTTTTTCCAGTGATTTTTGCTGGTATCTCCCACAATTAAAATGTGCCTTGTTGCTTCAACTTAAAAATGTAGATGGAAGAGTTATATAT
>NW_013952555.1:805705-816829 GCF_001266775.1 Austrofundulus limnaeus
TATATATATATATTAGCTTGGTGCTAACAGGAAACCTATCAGGCTAAACCGATGTTCTCTATCCATGAAGATTTGTTGTCCTCATCATCATTTTCAGTTACAGGCTGAGTCATTTCTACCTTCTCCTCTCTGTCAACGCTCTCTGGTTTTATTTAAATGAGCTGATGGGCAGATATTGTCCAAGAGTAACCTTCAGGGTGGATAAGAGCTCAWACAGCCTCTCACCAGGAATCTAGAGAACATCATGATTTAGTCATAAAATAGTATTGTCCGTGTGACAATATATTCTTCAAATATATAAAAACTAAACAGCCTATAGTATTTTTTACTTTTTTAGATAAATGTTTATTAAATAGCCTAATGTCTAATGCCACAAGTAATTGTGGATCACTTTAACAGTTCTGATTAGCGCTGAGCTTTTGTGCCAATTATCATCATCCCAGTTCAGCCGCTGCTGTTATTGCAGAGACAATAGTTGCAAGCCAGTCCAATCCATTAAACATCACAGGTGAGTTTAGTCAGAACTCACCAGAACCTGCAGTCTGAAGCAGGAGGAAGGCCAGGAAAGACTTCAGTCGGCCCGGCATCCTGCTGCACCTGGAGACACACATGAAGAGAAACAGGAGGAAATCATCACACTGTCCTGGTGAAGACACACACATGAGTGATAGAAATCCTTTTGTTCATTTTGTTTCTCTTTGTATTTCTCACAATGGACATTTGGGTTTAAGAGTGATAATTCATAATTCACAGTGAGGGTGCCAGCTGTCCTCTGAAGGCCTGTAAGACTGGGAATAAAACATTTTAACAGCTTTAATGAATGAACCTAAAATAGACTGAATATAACCATTGTAATAAGTCTTTTTCAAGTACAATTAGGAATAGGTTACATGTTTAATTCAAATACAAGCGCTGTGCATAATGAAATGTTAAATACTTTTTTCAGCTTCTGTATTTAGCAGATTGCTTTTGACAAAGATGATGAAACATTTTGCAACAAGGTCTGCTGAGAATAACAGACTGATTGTGTTAGATGACAAAAGCTCAGGATATTTCATCCTGTTACCCACTCTTTTCCAAAGGTACTGCATGTCTTTGGAATAATGTGGAGTCACAAATGTTAAATACAAGGTCTGCAAACATYACAACTTTCTGACAAAAACACCAGACATTTGATAAATAATCACGTTCATTGTGAAGTTGTGTTTTGGATAGAAAAGTTGTCAAAATAAGTTTTTAAGACAAACTCCACTTCATAACAGAGAGACATGAGCACATTCAATTAGTCCCATATTTAATCTGCTGGACTTCTTCTCTGCTGAGAAGAATATCAAAGCTGGGCTGATGATGTCACATTAAAAACAAAATATCTCTTTGAGAGCTGGGCCTGACAGGAGCTGTCCGTATGCCTGCAAAACTATCCTCAAAGAATAGGTACTTTAAAGAAAACAACCAGGAGACTTTTATTCAAGTCTCACAAAGATGCAAGCTTTCTTTGCCCAATACTTTAATACTTTATTTTTCAATGGACATGATTGAAAAATAATAAATAAATACAATGAGGTCATTTTGTGGCAAATATTTCTGGATTWAAATGTTTTCACAACTTTTCAGTTTTATCTGCAGAGAGCAAACAATTGAAGAAATGAGACAGGAAAGGCTGAAATAATTACCACAAATGCATTTTTTATACCGTTTGGCTGCACGTGGCTATTGCCTAACATWGTGTGTGCGTCACAAACACCAGCCGAGGGAGACAAAATGAGGTGCATCAGCCCTCGCTGTGAGCCATGAATGTGAATAATGAGTGTCTCTGGAGATACAACGGACTGAGGTGGGCCTGAGGGCAGCAGAGGAGCTGTGGGGGTGGGAGGAGGATTTAATGGCCGGTGGAGAAGACGGTGAACATTACAGCCTGTGTCAGTTACAGCAGCACTGGCCTCTTTGACTCGTGTCTAAGAGAAACCGCCAAGGACAAAAAGCACTGACCTCGAACCAAATGAGTTCACTGAGCTGCAGCTGGTCGGAGTGTTTGTGAGACGCTTGGAGGGAATTCACAGGATTTATAGAGAAAACATTCACGAGGAAAAAAACCAAGTAGCTGCAGAATGTAATTTAAATACTGTAGTATCGAGGGGTGGGTAAAAATACTGGTTTGTTGTAGYGTAAAGTGCTTTGACAGCAGACGGTCTGTCTTTGTTGCTTTAATTCTTTAATAAAATGATTAACACAGAAATATATAAATTTGTAAGACCCAATTTATAGGTGTGTCTACGTTTGTTTTAATTCTGTTTTTGTTTTTTCTTCTTCCTCAAAATCAGTTTTCTCCATGAGACTGTTATTTTCAGATATATTCATAATTACCGCAAATCTCTCCAAATTTTAATTTTACATGGGATTTCAGCAAAATAAAGTGGAGCGATGATTAGGCCTTTTGTGATAAGCAATAATTTAATTAAWCGCATAATAAATTAAAATAAGACTGATAATTTTCTTTTGCTTGCTTGTTTGCTTTCTTCGCATCTTCCTCTTCTCTCCTCCTCAGTGTAGGGAGGAGTAAACCTTTGCGTCATGTATTTGCCAGGCACATGGCAACCTGGTAACCTGTGTAACACGAGAGCCCCATGAACAGGCGTTTATCCAGCCAAACTGTGACCCGAAGATTTGAAATAAAAATGGAATAGAATTRTGAGGTTGTTAACAATATCCAGCCCTAGTGGTATCACAAAAAAAGATTGAAACCAGTTCAAACTTTTTGTTTCCAGACAGTGAGATCAAATCTGACTTATTTATTTATTTTTTAAATGACCAAGGAATGAAAAATGTGGGAGGTTAAGCAACCAAAAGATGAACTTTTTAGGAAGGTTTTAAATTAAACAAAGTCATGAAATAATCTCCAACAAAAGCAAGGTCTTTGTGTATTGTTTTGTATAATCCTACAGAACAACAAAGCAAACCTTTTTTTGTAGATATATTCATCGTGGTGTCTCACTCATGGAGGACGTTTATTCAAAGCTTTAGTCGTCATGTTGTCCTAACAGTCAGCAGTCATGAGCTCCTTTATACACAGAGACCTTCATTAAAACAGGAAATCATTTCCCTGCTTTTTAAAAAGTTAATGATGTCATTCAGAAACTAATAAAAGTATAGGAGGGTGAGCTCACCTCTGGGAAATTGAAAGATTTTGCAGCTTTTAGCTGTGACGCTATAAATATTAGCTTCATCAAAAAGAAAAATCTGCACCATCCAGACCAAATTCTACTTTAGATGTTTGCAAAGAAATACTTCATTATGTGTTTCTTTAAAAAAAACTTTTTTTAGGTGCACTAAAGTTGGACATTGTCATTTTTTATGAAAATAACTTTTGTTACATCTGTCTGGGTCAGCTTCATCAATAATTCTTCAGCCATATTGGAATCACTTTATTTTCACATATTTTGGAAAATAAAAGTCAGTAACTCTGATAAAAGAGTCAAAAGCAAATCTATAAAATAAAATAAATTGCTTCATTTCATTATCTAACTTTTCTTTTGCATACCCTGAACTACCTCCCCACTTGTCCCTCTTATTAGCTCGTCTCCAGTCTCCGTCTCTTCCTCTGACCTGGCCCAATCTCATTAAAAGCCTGACCTTTTCTGTCTTCGAATGAAAGGATAGTCTTTTGCTTCTTCATTGACACACTGTTTTAGAAAAAGACAGATGCAATGTCAAACTGAGATAAAACTGAAGTACGATTTGCTCTTTGCTTTCAGAGATGGAACCCACGCCAGCAGAGAAATGATAATAAGCAGAACAAAGAGAAGATGACATATTGAACTGCATTTTTCATGAAGGGATCCTGCAACTTTTTTACAGGTAGACAAAAATATAAAACAAATTGTTTACAGATTTACAAAATGCAAACGAATGATATGAAAGGAATAACTTACTTCGCTTTCGTAAATGACCAAAAATTAAAGGATTTCTTGATGGAACAAGCCTTCATCTTTTGATTGACACCTCTTTTGACCAACTAGATCAATTTTTTGTCCCTCCAGAATGTCATGTATTGTAATCAGAGATACACACACACATTTTCACATACAAGGCAGGCCAATCAGCTCTCATGCCTGTAACCCCAAATTTACACTGCATGTGTCTAAGCTCCGCTGCGCTCCACAGCGCAGGTCACAGCTGTGCGTTTCAAGTCCAGTTTACACTACCTCCGCTCCACTCCGGTCCGACAGACATGCAGGAAGCAGATCGCGCGATAAATTCAGTGATAAATGTGGAAGTCACAGCAAAAAATTATTAATTCTGTGTAAGACGAACTCCAAACACAGCTGAAAACAACGAAATAAAGGCTTTTGGTATCTATGTTGAAACTGTCTCACTGCCAGCTTTCTGAAACTTCTGATTTCAAAATAAAATCCATGTATATCATGTGTCCACACATATGCCTCATGCTACATGTTTCCATCTGCTTCCCAAACAGAACCATACATTCTGATAGCATTTGTGTAGAAATATATCCGTATATTTATTAATATTGCTGCAATTTCGACATTATTTCGACAAATTATTCCGCCGAATAGTGTCTTATTTTGAAAATACGGATGTTGTGCTCGTGTCTTTTCCTGTTGGTGTGACGTAATCTTTAAAAATTGACTCCGGAGCTGCTCCAGCATCCGGCAAAAATAGGATCTGTTCTAATTTTGACGGATCGCCGTCCGCTCACCGCCGCCGTGCGCAGCCAGTGTAAACACTCTCATTGATTATAATGGGTGCGTATTTGCTGCGGAGTTCGGACCGGAGCGGAGTGAAGACGGAACGCAAGCAGTGTAAATTGGGGGTAAGACACCACAGCCAGTTGAATCTCTGTCCCACACGTGCAGTTTCACTGAGTTAGATTCCAAAGTAGCTTCAAGAAATCAAAGCGTAAAATTACTTTATTTATCCACACACGAATGCACTCCTTTGAATGGACAAAAAATGCTGTGTTTTGTGCTTTTGCCACTAAAAGTAAATAGAAAATATAGCTGTTACAAGGTGGTGGAGTGGTTCAGGAGGAAAAAAGAGTGATTTTTCAGACCAGGAAAAGTCTAAATAAAAGAGGTAAATAGTGGTGTATTTGTGGAAGCGTCTTGCACTCTGGAATGAAATGGCCATGAAAGAGAGAAATATTCTTCTTCAAAAGTAAGTGAAAACCCTTTCATATCCAGCTGCTCTTTGTTTATATGTTTTGATGGCATTACGTTTGAAAAAGTAAGGAAGTAATAAGCTTTTGGCCATGTTTCTGCTGTGGTTGGTGGGGGATGGTGTGTGTGTGGTGGTGTGCACACCACTGTGGTGCTGTTACCCCCCCCCCCCCAATTTACAATGCATCCACTATGCTGCGACATGAACTGCACAGTAAAAATGCACCCATTATAGTCAATGAGAGCATTTACACTACATGCACAGGGTGGYGGCATGCGCACTGACATCTGCCAAAATATGAGTCGGTTCTACTTTTGCTGGATGCCGGATCATGCACAGAGTCAATCTACAAAGATCACATCGCACCAAAAGGAGAATAAACGAGCACAGCATCCCTGTTTTCAAAATAATTCACCAAAGACCATACATGTAAACCCCTTCGAATGTTTGTTTATATCTTGACTTTTATAAATCTGTCCTTTTTTTTTTTTTTTTTTACAAAAAAATCAGTGGTACTCACACGCAATAGAACGAGGCAGAGTTTGGTGTGAACAAGTGGACCAGAGACCAAGTCAAGACCAAAACCATAGTGTACAAGACCAAGACAGGACCAATACTTTTAGATCTTTGACCAAATCGAGACCAAGACTGAGGGAAGGTGAGACCAGAGAAAATAAAAACAGAAACTCGTGGCCTAAAACATGCAGTGTACTGTATACAGGTAGATAAATTACTATAAAGGGCATTAATAAGATTTTTTTTCTTCACTCTGCACCCTTTTTATTCAGAAATTAAGAACTTGTGTTTTTCTTTTGGTCGTTGCATATACATTGTATTTTTTATTTTTTAAGTGAAATAAAAGTTAAAAAAAAAACATATAGCTAATATTGACTAAATCTCTTTGCGTGAGGGCCGGGTAAAGAATTTTGGTATAGATGCAGAATGCTAATGTGAGCTAGCTAGCTTTGTTGACATCACTTACATGAAGTCTACACTTGTGCTTCTTTTCTAGGTGAGGATAAAAGTTTGATGTAGTCCCCACTGTCTCAAAGCAAAGCACTGCAGAAGTTACAAGTTGCTGGATGCTTTCTGGACACTGTTTTACAAATATATTCTTTATGATTTATGTAGATGAACTGTATTACTGAAGATTTTTGCGGACATCTTCTCGCGCTACCAGACAACCACTGCTCACTTTTTTGGAGTGYTSTGTGYGAGTGAAAGGGGATGGGGATGGGTGACAGGGGTCACAAAAATACATAACTAACAATGAGTCAYGCTTGGATTTGAATCTGGACCTTTTACATCTGATGAAAGCAAAAATGTTAACAAACTGTACAATATTTTGGCAATTTAGTGATATTTCCATAGTTGTATTCTTGACTGGTCTTGAAATAAAATCCAGTGCTCTACGTCCGAGACCAAGAGTCCAAATACAGTCAAGTCTGAGACAAGACCAAGACCATCAAAAAGTGGTCTGAAGGCCAGCCCCTAGGAACAAAACCGGTCTTAAGTACTGTGACGCTAGTGTTATTTAACTCAATGAGTTTGTCTTCCATAGAACAATTGTTTTGGACTGACTTCAGCATTTATTACTGGCTTTATCTCACAAACCCACATTTCCCGCACATGCTTCTCGTGGTACCTCTGGGCTTTGCAATGTAGCCAAGAGGACGTAGTGTAAATCACAGAGAAAATGAATGATGGCAGAATGCATGGCGTAGCAGAGCCGCACATAGTGTAAATCCAGGGTTACTATTAATGCATAGCTTGATAAACAAATTCAGCTAAAGAAATCCTGGGCTGCTCAGTCAGCGTGGTGTACAAACACTCCCACTGCTGTAGTCACAGTAATCTGAAAGTCAGTATGAGCTTGTCAGCTGTGTGTGTACCCGGTCGGATTATTCTGAGAGATCTGGCAGATCTCAGCATGTCAAAGGAGTGCCTAACCCAGAGTATCACAGATTCTGTGGATGTAACGGACAAGCTGGAAGGCAGACAGCTAAACGCTCACAGACAGATAAGCAGACAGAAGAAAAATACAGAACCATGCTGTCACATTTTGTTTGCAATTCCAGTCAGAAGCCTTCTCAGGGCCATCCTCAGCCTTTCATTGTAAACAACTCGTTCAACCCATCTGTCATTTAGTGCTAATTTGGTCTGGCATCTTATTTTGTCGATCTATATTTGGATAAAGCTGGCTGCCAGTCCAGGCTCGCCTCAAGAATGGCAAAAAAAAATCTTTGTGCATTTTTTTAGTGCATTTGTCCTTTAGTCGTTTTAGGTTGTCCAGAGGACCTGTCCTTGCTGAAATGCTCAATCAAGTAGGCTCATTTATCACTCGGGCTGCTGTCTGTCACTCCATCATCACACACTGCTGTTGTTCCTGCAGCTCATGTGCACACACTTTCAAGCACGCAGCTTTCACATGGGGACTCATTCCCATCAGTCTCTTTGAAGAAATCCCTTTGAGAGAAAAATGAAGCCACCCATCAGTTGACAAAAGGTTGTTTTCTTTCCGCGGTTTACCATGGTTTTAGTGAGCAACCTGTCAAACTGTGTTAGCGCTTCGCAATTCTGTGTTTGCATCTGTGTCAGAGTGTGTGTCATAGTTGCTTGCTTTTGTTAGCTGCTTGCGAGCTACAGTTCAGTTTAAAAGCACCTATATGCTAATGAAAAGGWAGAAAAATGATACGTGGGTGTATTTTTTCCAACTTATAAAATCTGTATGAAGAAAATAAAAAAAAGAAGGAAACGAAACATCAGAACAAGTCACAGTCAATAATTTACAAAAAGAACATGTTGTGTTGAACAAGAACAAGCTGAGACTTCAAGGATGTCTCAGTTACTGAATAACTCAATTACCGTCCATACTGAGGGGGAGAAAAGGGGCTCAGAGGTCAGAAACAGGAAAGATAAAAGAGAAATGATGTGAGGATGAAAATGGGTGAAAACTAAGAAGATTCTATCAGGCAAAACACAAAGAAACACAAAAACACATTGAAAAAAGACTTGATTCAACAGGGTTGAGAAAAGAACTGCCAAGAATATTGTGTCTCTCAGGCATATTTTTAAGTTCTATACCATAATAAAGTATCTATGTCACCTTCAGTTGTTATTAAAATGCTGTTTTTTATGTTTAAATATGAAATAAACTCTTCTTCTCATCATTTTTGTTTCTAAACACCTTGAAATTGACCTCTGTCTCTTTAAGATCCTCCTTCCGTTCTGTCCCGCCCATTTCAACACGTGGTGGGAGGGGGGTGCGCTGTGATAAGGAAGCTCAGTGTAGTTTACTTGGCATCTGAAAATACATTTCCTCAAAGGTATTTTGAATTTGAAAAGGGCTGCGCTCAGAAGTAGTATCGGGAGCAGATAGTTTCACTTTCACTTTCAGTTTCACTCATTTGCTTTGTTGCTGCTGAGAGCCTGCAGGAGTCATGGGCGGGGCCGGGGGTGGGGAGGTGTGCTCTGTGATGAGGAAGCTCGGCTTGGAGACACAGCGCAGAAGAGGAGCTGGTCCCAAAAGGTGGTTCTAGTCCCAACCTGACGTTTTTGCTCCCCTGCCTGCAGTCTCAGGACAGCACAGGATTTCTTAAACATGCATGAATGAGTCAGAGCAAGGCATGTTTTTGATCAGAGGATAACAACATAACATGATACAAAACTAAAAAGAAATGTTGATTTTCCCTTTAAGAAAGTTTTTTGTTTTATGGAAATTGGTTACACAATCAAAAATAAATAAAAATATGAATAGAACATTTGCTAAGGTTTCCCYACCAAAGCAAACTGACACCAGAACCCAATCAAAATCACAGAAAACTCCTGGACATTTTTATTCCATAACATGTCCAATTAACCATTCAGGCAATAACATTTTTCTTCCTGCAAGCCAGAGAAACACACAAGTTCTGAAAGTTATGAAACTATTCTGCATCATACTGACGTGGAATGTGTATTGTATGTGTGGAATCTATATATTGTATATACAGCAGCATATATTGCTCAAAAATAATTACAGTAACACTTTTTAATCAGAGTATAATAACAAAACAGGTAAACCTCTGGGATATTGAGCTGGTCAGGTAAATGGCAGAAAGAGTTGTTAATCAGTGTCAGCTGGTAGTAATGAAATTTACATCAGTTACACTAAAAGGGCAACAATGAAACAACCCCAAAATCAGAAACGGTTTTGAAGCTGGAGGCCACAGACATTTCTTTCCCTCCAAATCTCTTGATTTGTTTTTAGTAGTTTTGCATTTGACTAGGGTCAGTGTCACTACTGGTAGCATGAGGAGATACKTGGACYCTACAGAGGTTTYACAGGCAGTCCAAATCCACCTGGATGGCACATCAATTTGTACCACTGTCAGAAGGTTTGCAGTGTCTCCCAGCACAGTATCAAGAGCATGGAGGAGATTCCAGGAGACAGGCAACTACTCTAGGAGAGCTGGACCTCAAAGGTCCTTTACCCTTCAGCAGGACTAGTATCTAATCCTTGGTGCAAGGACAAACAGGATGAGTACTGCCAGAGCCCTACAAGTGTCCTCCAGTGAGCCATTGATGGGAATGTCTCTGATCAAACCATTAGAGACTGACTGCATAAGGCTGGTCTGAGGACCCTTTGTCCTGTAGTGAGCGCTGTGGAGCTCAACTGGCATTTGTCAGAAAACACTAGAAGTAGCAGATCCGGCACCCTGGTCTTTAAACAGAAGAGTCTAGATTCACTCTGAACTCACAGGACACAGGTTTGGAGAAGCCTTGGTGAACATTACGCTGCCTGAAAGATTGTTCAGTATGATTGATTTGATGGTGGGTCAGTGTTGGTCTGGACAGCCGAATTCATGGAGGGACACGGGATAAATTACGGCACCCAGGCTGCCATTAGGTATTGGGATGAAATCCTGTTCCTCCTGGTACATGATGCTTGTCCTCATGTGGCAAGAGTAAACAGGCCATTCCTGGAAAATGAAATAAGTGCTACCACTGACTGGCCTCCACGCTCACCTGACCTAAATCCAATAGAACAACTCTGGAACATCTTGTTTRGGGCCATATGCCTGCCTGCCAGGTTGCACCTCAGACAGAATCTCAATGATGCCTTGATCAGGAGCCGATACCCCAGAACACGATGTCATTTCATACATTGCCAGGCATGAACACAAGCATGTAGGGGACCATACAAACTACTRAGCACCATTTTGAGTTGTTGCAATTACATTTTTTCCAATTGGAGCAACATGCTGCATCTTTCAGCTTAGATTTCTTGATGATTTAAAACGAAGCCCTCTGTGGGTGGATAACTTTCATTTTCATCAAATAATATGACATCCTTTTGTTCCTAACACACTACTTATTCCATATCAGGATATCCAGCATTAGCCACTGTTACCACTGTTTTCAAAGTTTTCCTTTAATTTGATTTAGCAGAGTTTATGAAAGCTTGAGTACGGATGAAGTGTAGAGGCGATGAGCAGATGAACATTTCATCACTGCAACTCAGCTCATGGCACATTTGATGGCTTTTCACTTTGTTTCGTTATTTCATGCATTTCCTTATTCTTACTGCTATTCTGTTTTGTTGTCATTAACTTCCTTTTGTGGAGAGACATTTTTATTTTACGTGGAGCACTTTGTAATTGTTGTTTTGAAAGGTGCTATGCAAATGCYGATTATGATTTAGAAGCTTTGCTGAGTTGTGTGCGCACAATGAGCTCCTTGCRCAGACATAAAAAGGTGTAGTTAATCAGGACTTAGGCTGAGAGGGACGGAGGGATGAAAGCACCAAACGGAGAAAAGATTTAAGACTAAAAATGAGACTGCTTTGAGCAATTTCGCTACAGACCTGAAAAGTGCTGTCAATTACGATAAAGTGTTTTGCTGCAGAGCCCCGCATCAACACACACACACACACACACACACACACACACACACACACACACACAC
>NW_013952555.1:816895-818687 GCF_001266775.1 Austrofundulus limnaeus
CACACACACACACACACACACACACACACACATACATACATACATACACACACACACACAGAGCTGGACAAAGGCAGATTGTATGCTTTCAAGTGCTGCTCTTCAACTGAGTGCTTGCATTTCGATATTTTCTGCTATATTTCCTTAATTTATAATAAATAAGATGACACATGAGGCAAGGGCCAGATTTTAAAAAAAWTTTTCAAAACCTGAGACAAAGGCTGACATTGCTGAGCATCCCAGCAGTGCTGAGCAGGAATGAGCTTTGGGCTGTTCAAAACTATATAGAAAGCTATTACTTAGAGCTGAAAGCCACGCAGGTCCTTGTTATTCAAACAAACACATCGACAGCAACCAACACTGCCAGGATGCTCATTAAAGTGTTGCAGAGCAYCTCTCCAATTTTTGGCTCAAACATATTATCTATAGATCTAAAAGGCCACAAAGTGCCAGGAGAGGGAAGCTCATCATAGGCGAATAAACAAGAGCTATATCGGGGGGGGGGGGGGGGAAAGGGAAAAATACACGGGGAGAGGGAGGAAGGCTCTGTATTGAGAAAATGGAAAGGAGGAAGGTAAACTGAGGAGAGGGAACAGAGAGATTCTCCTGAAAAATGAGGTGACAGAATGCTTTTTATGTTCAGGACGGGTGGCCAGGCAATTTTCAAACGTCTGTGAGTTCTCATTTGCTGGTCCGCAAAGCCACTTTATAAGATGGTAAATGTTAAACTTGTTCTGGGCACATCAAGGTCCCCTTGGCCGTCTGCATGTCTTTGCCTTGAATGTAAATGTGGCTTGAGGCAAAGATATGAGAAAACAAGAAGATTTAACACCTTTTACACAGGGGTTGAAGATAAAGTGGAGAGCGTAATTCAACTGAGACAAAATACTTTGCTGATGTAAGCACGTAATTGTCCAAATGTGACTTTTGAACAACAAAAAATAATTTAGCATTGGACAGTTTTGTTTGGGAAGCATTTGATTGACTTCTGTTTAGAACACATATCAAACTCAAGGTTTTTAGGCCAAATGTGACTTGCCAAAGCATTTATATGGCTCATGAAAGCTAAATTGAGCGTAAACTACATAGTCCACAAAGCATGTCAATTATTTGACCCATGAAAGGACGCCATCCCACCACTAAGTGGAGGTGCACAGAATTCAAAAGTAGCTAGGCGAAATTTGTTGTGTAAAACCTCCATTTAACTGTCTASTTTTGCTATAGCCAATTTGAAATGGGAATTATCCACTTACAAATTGTAAATTTAAACTGGAATGCCTGCTTCCCAGTGGGAATTCCCTGTTGGAAAGAGGGAGAGTTCAGAATTCAAGATGGAAGTTACTTACCACATCTCAACAGTAAATAAAACTCTCTTTCTTTTACTTTAATTGTATTTCTGTAATATTTATTTCACATTTAGTTCAATGTATACTTTGTATTTTTCAGTGTTTATAAAATGACATGTTGAAATCCTGTTTCTATGSAAGAAATACCATGTAGAGCTTAGTTATAGTTATTAGCTGTGCTCAGACATATAAATGAGACAAGGAACATCAAGTTTTATGCTTAGTTGAAGTTAAACACGAAATGTCAAAGTTTATTTCAACTGGCCCTTTAAGGACCACCATATTGCTCACAGTGAAAATGAGTTGACACCCCTACTTTAAAAGGATTTTGTTAAGTGTTCCAGGGACAACACATTATAACCTTGAAATGGCCAAAATGGGTACTCAGGATAGTTCTTTTTATTTATTTATTTATTTATTTGTTTATTTATTTATTTATTTATTTG
>NW_013952555.1:818796-820430 GCF_001266775.1 Austrofundulus limnaeus
ATTATTATGTCCTTTGGCCACAGAAATTTACTTAGTTCTCAGTGTTGTTTTTTTATTTATTTATTTAATGACTTGACCAAGCATTTTATTGTCTTACAGTGGTGTATACTTCCACAGCTGTTATTATCACACATAATCTTCAGACAAAAAAAAGAAAGAAAATGGAAAAAATGTGAACATAGTCAAAACAACACATAACACATGTATTGTAACAACAAYACAGAGACAGTAATAACTGTAAAAAGCAAAAGAAATATGATGATGATTTAAAGGTATGTGATGTTTGCTATTTATCAATTTGTAAATAGAATTCTGTTAAAAAAAGTACCAAGTTCAATTTCACAAAGGCAGTGATGCAGACTGGGATAGCATTACATCATAACATATAGTACATAACCTAGGGGAAGATAACTGCAAATTATTATTAGGTGATTTTTTCTTTTACTGTAAACTCTAAAAAGTAACCAGGAGTGGGTCTGTTTAATTTTAAATTATCAAAGCATGCCAATGTGATACTAGGGCAAAAAACTTTTTTTTCAATTAACTAGATGGTACTGTTTAGCTGTAACAGTACAGATATTTTAAGATGTGTTTTTTTCTGTCATGGTTGTTTTATAATATCTTTCCAACACAAATCCTGGTACACACAAAGGAGCGTGAAGACATCATGCTTTTATTTTAACTCTCCTACGGTGAATTATTTCCTCCAAAATGACCTTTAGATGACTTCATTCAAAGTGAAAGCTCCTGTCTTGAAATAACCACATTTTTCTAGTACAAATCCCATCACTGCACACACAGGTTCAAAAATATTTTGTCTTGCACTGTAAATGCTTGTGGTGAAAGGATTTTTATCAATTTATGACATCAGGGCTGGGAGCAGGACATATTTCACTGGGAAGACTGCCAGCTTTTTCCTCTTCTCTCACTTTCTTCCGGACATTTTCTTATAGCATCTCTTTTCTCAATTTTCACACCCAAACCCATATGTCTGTGTTTCCACTCTCTTTCTCACTTCATCATTTATTATTTCTTGTTTTTGTTGGTTTGTAAGCTGTAGTGACAAGTGAGATTATTTAATCCAAGTTGTTGTCAGACGCAAAGGCATGGGAGCTGATCCGTCTGCACTAGAACCTGCACTAACACTAACCCTAAAATGTGTCGGTTTATTCATAGTAAATTCTACCCTCCATTCCTTTTCAAGAAAGTAATCTGTGACCCTGTCACAGATCAATCTACAGCATTTTCAGTCAGCCAATCTGAGACATTCAAACTGTCTGCCATTATGTGCAGCTTGCTACCAAGCTAGCTCGCTAACTGGGACTGGCGCGAGGCTAGTGTGAAGTGTGTCCGCCAGTGAGTGCTTTGCGATGGTGGAGGGGTTCAGCAGCAGACGCTGGACAGAAACTGAGATAAAAGTCAGTAAGAGTGATAGAGGCTGTGTCCAAAACGGCAGGACGGGTCCTCCGAAGGTYGAATTYRTYGGCCGCATACGTCACAGCGCCGCGACGAAGGACGTCCAAAACGGAAGACTCCTCCGATGCGTCCGACAAATACGTCCTTCTTTTTCCCCGAATCGAAGGACAGGTCTGATGAATCCTTCCCGGCCCAGCATATCCCATAATGCATTGCGG
>NW_013952555.1:826683-828694 GCF_001266775.1 Austrofundulus limnaeus
TCACATTATTACGACTTTATTTTATACGAATTTAATGTCATACTATTATGACTTTAAACTCCTAATACACTCTAAAAATGAAATGATGGATTTACTTAACCATGTTATGTTACCTGGTTCCACTTAACTGAGTTGAGTAAATTCAAAGCAATATACTCGTGTTCTAAAAAACTGGTATATTGCTTTGAATTTACTCAACTCAATTCAGTGGAACCAGGTAGCATAACATGGTTAAGTAAATCCAACATTTCATTTTTACAGTGTAGGAGAGTTAATGACAACCAGGAGCAAAGGAAGCTTTGCAAGCATAAATATATAATCTCAATGAACAGAAATAACATTGTAACAGAAGAGTGTTTTTTTAAGGCAGTGGAAGAGCCTCATAAGGTCATACGAAAGACAATTACTTCAGGTCATCAACATGTCAAACACTAAAAACACCAGCAGAAGTAGCAGAATGATAGATTCCAATATCCTGTTTACTTATTAATTAATCACACRTTGAAGAGTTAATGAGTCATCTGAGTGTGTAGAATTTTCCAGAGTCTTGTAACAAAATAATGAGTCTGGCAGAGAGTAAATAAGCAGGGTAGGGGAGGTGTGAGATGGTGCTGGGCTGCACCAGCTGCTGGAAGACCTCAGTTGCAAGAGAAGATAAGAGGAGAGATTGAGGAAGGCAGGTTTCATAGCAACCCTCGCCATTCTCRGCTTTATTGCAAAGAGATACAGAGCCGCCTCAGTCCGAGCACAATTCCAGGATCTGAAATGGAAATGGACAGAGATCCCTGAGCAATATTGATTCTCAAACCTGCTCATTTGTCAGAATCCGAATTGATGAAACCTGCCTTTACTTATTTATCTAAAGAATGCCCTGTTCCTATCTGTCTGAGGGGATGGTGGCTTCCAGCAGCCTGCGACGTCCGTGAGTGACAGCTCCTGTAAGCAGGCGATACACTGAGCAGGCAGCAGGATGCCTGTGCTGTGCACATAAATCAAGACGAGACAGCAAACACAAATAGATATTTCACAGAGGGTGGTGGTGTGATGGTGGGGGGTGTTTCTTTTGAGGTGCACTTGAATTTTAGTTTTAGGCTGTTTTGCAATGTCATTACGAGTGTGTCAGCGTGCCACTGGGGGGATCAATTTTTAACAAGCTGTGTGCTTTACTCCCTGCTGCAACGTTTACATGCTGTCATCATTTTAATTCAGTGCAGATATCCAGAGGCCTTCTCCCCCTTTGACACCGAAATATCAACTCTATAGAAACTGCCTGACATTCTCACCTTCCAGCTCTTTTAAAGCTTTCTAATTATTTTGTTACCATGATTGTGTACAGAGTCAATTTTCATGTGTGCTGGGTGACACAAGAAAATTGTGAGGTTATTGTCGGTTTTTATAATTGTTATTTCCAGTCTTTGCATAGATTGAAGAATGCGACAACTTGTCAATTACCAAAGGTTTAGCGGTGAAARATGAATTATTGCTGCTTTAGACAAAACAGCAGCTACCTATTGGTTTCATYAGATTGTGATCTCCATCTCTTACTGGAGCGGTTTGCAGCCGAGTGTGAAGCGGCTGAGATGAGGATCAGTGCCTCCAAATCCGAGACCATGGTCTTGAGCTGGAAAAGGGTAGCACGCCTCCTTCGGGTCGGGGAGGAGGTCTTGCCCCAAGTGGAGGAGTTTAAGTATCTTCAGGTCTTGTTCAGGAATGAGAGAAGAATGGAGCGGGAGATCGACAGGTGGATTGGTGCTGCATCTGCAGCGATGCAGGCGCTGTACTGGTCTGTCGTGGTGAAGCGAGAGCTGAGCCAGAAGACGAAGCTCTCGATTTACCAGTCGGTCTACGTTCCTACCCTCATCTATGGTCACGAGCTTTGGGTAGTGACTGAAAGAATGAGATCACAGATACAAGCGGCCGAAATGACTTTCATCTGCAGGCTCTCCCTTAGAGATAGGGTGAGAAGCTCGGTCATCCGTGAGGGACTCAGAGTAGAGCCACTGCTCCTCCA
>NW_013952555.1:829269-830527 GCF_001266775.1 Austrofundulus limnaeus
CATTTAAATTGAGAATTTAGTAAAAATTGGATAAATGTAAGAACAGTGAGCTCAAAAGTGAGCTGAAAAATGAAAATGTTATTGACATTAATATTTTATTTCACACTTGGTGCCTCATAGCTACAGATATTACTTTGCAAACAACCACTAACATTTAAAACTGTTATTTTTCATTGTGTGGTGGCTAAGATTAGAAAAAATGGAGCTTTTTGTTAAAGCAAATAAGCTTCATGAAGCAATTTGTATAAAGAATTTATCTCACATAGTGGGTTCACTCACAGTTCCTCATGCTGCAAGACCAGCCAGCATTTCCCACAACTTGCATTTTTTTTCTCAGCTCTCCAAAACCTTCTTTTTGCTGTTGCCACCCCAGTCATGTAAGCTACACAGACATCCTGATAATTGGATTTCAACAGACAGTTCAAAYGGCAACATAAATTCATTAGTGGCAAAACACTGAATTAATCTAAGGCACAGTAACCGTCTCATTGGCTGGGCTGACCCTCTCTGGGATTGCGGTGGGATAATATTGGATTTTACATGYGTGTGTGGGTGAGCTGGTACACCATGGATATGAGCTGGTCTGTATCCATTTGGATTCCAGCTTGCTTTCTGAGGTGGTGAGAAGTCCTTGGAGTGGGAACCACATGCAGCAGAGCATCAATACTCCTAATCTCCAGGGACAGGAACAAAGAGGCCAGACTACACAAGGCCGAGCTTTGATCAGCTCAGATTTATCACTTTCATGTTGGTAATTGACAGACCTTCACATCCTAGATGATTCTTTAACCCGCACCACTAAAGTGGCAAACRTATCAGATAACTTTTTATGGTTTTAGTGCATAAGAAGTGCTAGCCTTTAATATATCTGCCTGTTTTCATTAACAAAACCTTTTGATTGTTCTAAATGGTATTTGACTATTATTAAAGGCATAGCATTTTTTGATTGAATTCAAATTACTCTTCACATTAAATACACAAAGTTTAAACTAAGATCCTGTTTTGTTAAGAAATGAAGTTGTAGTGGCGACTTTATATCAGACARCGTCTCTAAGCAGACTAAACACAAATTTTGCCTTGAAATTATGTGAACAGATAGTCTACCTCCCAAAATAAAAAATTAAAGTGCTGCTATGAGTGTTTTTTAAGTAAAAATAAATTTAAAAATAAACTAGATACCGCATAGCGGTAACATAATGACCCCCGCACGCACAAATGCACCAGAACTCAGATGACTTTATTCCTAATAAATGTCATG
>NW_013952555.1:831800-834114 GCF_001266775.1 Austrofundulus limnaeus
TGAGCACAGTTTACTAATCCGTTCGCTCAGTTTAGTAATCCGTGCTCACAGTTTAGTAATCCGTTCGCTCAGTTTAGTAATCCGTGCTCACAGTTTAGTAATCCGTTCGCTCAGTTTAGTAATCCGTGCGCTCAGTTTAGTAATCCGTTCGCTCAGTTTAGTAATCCGTGCTCACGGATTTCCAGCAGCTGTTTTTTTTTCTCCCACTGACCCGTTCCGTAGTCCAGATACCCCTTTTTCAGAAAAATTGGGGGTCCAGGGGTGGTGGTGACAGCACACTGATTGGTGGGCCTGATGGATAGAGCTTCATCAGAGCTAAACAACAAAAGAAATCTGAAGCTTCTATGTTGAACAGTTTCTGAGTTATAAGCAGTTTTGCATGTGCAGACACCCCCTCTTTGGATGGAACCCCCTCATCAATTAAGGGGGTATCGTAAAATCGTTGGCTGGCGCAGTGTAGGTCAGACTCATGTACAGTCCTGCCAAATTTCATGATTGGTGCAGCCATTTTTCTGCTACGGTTGACCAAAAATCACTGGAAAAAAAAACAGTATGAAAACAATATGACTCCCGCTTACGCTTCGCGTGCGGGGGTGATATTAAATAAATAAATGAATAAATAATTTTTTTTCTCTCATTGGTGGGCCGGACAGAAATCACCCGCTGGCTGGATATGGCCCACAGGCTGCAAGTTGCTGATCCCTGACATACACATTACATATTTTTATTTAATTGACATCATCTTGTAGAAATCAGTTTTCACTTTGTTTCACTTTGTCATTGAAGAGTTTATTTAACCAAAAGGACTGATTTATTTAAATTGTGACTGATTTGTAAGAGTGATAAAAGAGTAAAATATAAGAAGGTGAATACTTTTTATAGGCACTCTGAGAGCTAAGACATCTCACAAGATCTTGCATGAGATAATGCAAAGTGAGGTTTGACTAAAAAGGTTGTAACACCATAGTTTCTCATAATGTATGAAAGACAACAGGTGGCATGCTTTCCTTCATGGGATGCTTGCTTCAATGTTAGGCCTTATTTATATTACTCAAATWTCGCCCATGTGTTTTCCCACACACAGACCAGAGAGGGATGTGCTCATGTGCTGATTTAGCAGTTTATGAGCCAAAGAAACCCAGCTTTGCAAGCAATCCTGTTTGTTTCTCTATAAAAGTAAAATGAGGGTGAAAGTAGTTCAGGAGGCAGGGGTTGYTCTCTATCATTCAGATCCACTTTGATCCACTACATGCTTCAGAGTCCTTGGACAAGATAGTAAAGCCCCAATTGCTCCCCAATGCAAGTCATTTTAGATAAAACTGTCTGCTAATTGGATGCATTGTAATAATGTAAAAGCTCAAGAGTCCTTATTGTTGTACCACAGCTTTGTTGCTGGAGTGCAGAGCTATTAGCCCCGTCATACATCAAGCCCTCGGTGTCATGTGGAATGGCTAAGTGTTTTGAACCAACTCTGAAACGGCAGCATGAATCTCCCTGAAGGCTGGTGATTACTGAAGACAGTGACAGAGCCAGGATGTTCTGCAGGTAAATCCTGGTACCTCAACAAAGAYACTGACAAGACAATCATTTTTCTTTTAATTTTCTGTAAATTAATCATTCCAGTTAATAATAATTTCCATACGGTACTCTAAATAAGACATGAGCTCTCAGATGTCACCACTTACTATGAATTTACACACAAACACCAGCCTAGTATTCCTTCAAGGAATGCATATCGCCTACTGCCTTTTGTAATTGAGTTTTGGACTGAGATGACTTTGTGGTGAGAAATGAAGAAGTTGTAGCCATTTTGGTAGAACTTTGAAAAYACTATTTTATTGTGATATTTCGTGTAATCTTACATCTACAAGCATTCAGAGGGTGTTGTGAATAACTCTCAGTGATCAACCAACCAAATTTTAGGTCAGTATACTATGTAAAATGCACTGGGATGCTGCCATTTTCATGAAGACAGTGAACTGTGGATGCCATCTTGAATTGTCTTGACTCCAAAAGTTAATCAGCTGTAGATATACAGGCAGTAATCTCTTTGGGAGTTTCATCTAAATCTGACAAGTAGTTTATGAGATATTTGGCTAACAAACAAACAAACAGGGCTGACTGCAACAGCTAATGCCAAGGTTTCAAACACCTACATGTAGTGCTCTCAAAAATATTTGTTGAAGATGTTACTCAGCTATGACCACATTAGCTCAATATCAGCAAAATGTACTGTTATGGGCTCGACACACGGGCAGCGACAAACTACAGCGATTAACGGCTGTCATCGCAGCCAGGGTGAAACCCGACACAC
>NW_013952555.1:835277-841482 GCF_001266775.1 Austrofundulus limnaeus
AATCTCTATCTCATCTTCAACCGCTTATCCAGTCAGGTCGTGGAGGCAAAAGGTCCAGGAGAGAAACTAAGACATCCCTCTCATCATTGACAATTTCAAGCAAGTCCTGGGGGACCCTGAGGCATTGTCAGGCCAGAGAGGATACAGAATCCCTCCAGCAAGTCCTGGGTCTTCTCCGGGACCACCTACCAGTGGGACGTGCCCAGAACACCTCTAAAGGGAGACGTTCAGGTGGCATCCAGATAAGATGCCCAAACCACCTCAACTGAATCTTTTCAATGCGGAGGAGCAGCAGCTCTAATCCGAGCTCCTCTACCTATCTCTAAGGCCAACCTCTAAAGTAAGCTTATTTCAACCGTTTGTATTCAGGATCTCGTTTTTTCAGTCATGATCTACATCTCATGACCGTAGGTGAGGGTTGGAACTTAGAACAGTAAATCGAGAGCTTTGCCTCAGATTTAGAGGAACTGACTCCCATCACAACTGCTTCACACATAGATGTGAATCACCTCGATGCATGCTGAAGGTTTCTGAAGAAGCCAACAGAACCACATCATCTGCATAAAACAGAGAGGAGACCCTGTGGTTCAAACCAAACCAGACAATTTCCTCAATGACTGCACCTTGAGATCCTGTCCAAAAACACTACAAACAGGGTCAAAGGGTCAAACCACAACGCTCCTCTTGAATCCAAGGTTCAACGATCAATCAAAGCTTCTATTCCAACACCCTGGAGAAAACTATCCTAGGGAGTAGTGCCGGTCGGTATATTGGTTCGTACCGGATACCGTTTTTTATTTTTATTATATGAATTTTCTGAATACCAACATAAGTAGCCTGAACATGTGCGGAACGTTTCGTCACGGCCACCAGTGAACTGTTTCTCGTGGGACACTTTTCCTCGCTGCACCGCTATGCGCGTTAGCATGCTAATGTTATTGTTCAGCAGTTTGTTGCAGCGGCGGGTGGCGATTCTGCTTCTTATATTGACTGATGTTAAAAAACATCCTGTTTTCGCCATCACTGAATGTAGTAAACACCTTTTCAGTGACGTGCATGGTTAGATATAACACGCGACTTTAATATGGAGACATGGAGACGCATGGAGACTTTAGTGTGCTTCTATTGTGAAAAGCCGGGGGGAAGTAGTTGTGTAGCGGAGTTGAGTYGACTGGTGTGCATTGTGAGTCGTGCTTTTAATCTTTATTAAATAACATAAAACAATAGACCCGATTATAATCTTTTCTTAACCCTCCTCCTTCAAGATCGGCCCAAAATGCATTACTACTGTCTCCAACCAGGAGGAGGAGAAGAAAAGACGTTTAGAAGAGGGAAACAGACACAGACAGAGGTACAGATAAAGAGAAAAGTTAATAAGCAGTGTTTGTACATTTTATTATCAGCTGACCTGTGATGAAAAGAAAAATACCATGACATACCGTGAAACCGGTGTGAATGTTGAAAATACCATGATTATAAAATTTTGGTCATACCGCCGAGCACTACTAGGGAGGGTGAAAAGTGTGATCCCACAAGAGTCCCTGGTCCCCGTTTTTAAAATTAGGAATTGATAAAAATAAAAAAAACAAGTAAATTCAAATTGTGACTGRCAGCAGCAACAGTTAAAACACAGACAGTTCAAATTTTTAAAACAAATTGTGAAAATCAAGTGCATATTAATGAATCAGCCTCAAGCTATCTTAGTTTAAAGTCGTCAGTGAAATTAAAACTCAGTCCTCCCTCCTGTACCGTATTTCATGCATAAGATGCAGAGTGAACAAAGGCTTTTTTACCCAACTCAGTGAAGACAAATGGAACAGAAAGCAACAAATAATCTTGTGAGCGAAGAAAATAAGGACAAACACGTCTCTCTGCAATCAGGATGCAAACATAAGATGGCAGCAGTCTGAGTACTGCCTTAAAAGTGTACCAATGACTATTCCTTCGAATGGCATAAAACAAACCTACAGGGAAGACCGTTTTTTTTTTTCAATTCTTTATCTTTAAGACCATTTTACCTCCAGTCCTTGTCTGTCACTTACTGAAACTGTTGGAAGGATTTACAGCTCCATCTTTCATAAGAGCAAAACAGTTGTATGGTGGAGTGCAGCTACTGTATGTAGACCCATACAGGATGCATTAGAATTTTACCATTATTAAACCAGGCAAATCTCATTGATCGCAGGTCTTTTTTTCAAGGGACGCCTGGGCCTGAAGGCAACCTATTTTTTTGGTCTGTGGGAAGAAACCAGAGTACCCGAAGAAAACCCACGGCAAGCACAAGGAGAACATGCAAACTCCACACAGAAAGACCCCAGGTCCAAAGCCGAAATTGAAGCCAGGACCTTCTTGCTGTGAGGCATCAGTGCTCTGAGCTGTCTTGCTGCCAATAAGAATAAATGAACCCAATGTAAAGTTTACATTTCCAAGAGTTTGGCTTGGGATCTTGGGGTCAATTCCTCCAGCGCCAGCTTCTGAATGTTTGACTTACTCTATATTCAGTCTGCTTGGACCAGATTTGGCAAATGTCGTTGCTTTTTTTCATTGCAATTTCTTGACACGAGAAGGTTAACACTAAAAGCACAACAAAAGCCTTTTTTTTCTTATTAATTATTCAATGGAACGCAAGACTTTTTTAAATATAAAATTATAGTTTTTTGAAAAATGAACTTGTCTGGCATTAAAGAAAATCATTTCTGGCACCATTGTTAAAAAATGTCATTAATGTTCCACTCATTTATTTAATCTATTCATTTCTCCACCAATTTTGTCTGTTCTTGACTTTGATTTTTTTCCAACTATTTCATCATTTTTTTGGTTTCCTGTTCTGTTCTTTCCTCCCTGGGTAGGGGTGGGGCTAGAGTTTTTTGCAAGGGGTGGCACAGGGACAGGAAGTTGTTTTTTTAGGGGGGGGTCATACAGTGCAAATAAAGAAAAGCACTGGGGTTCACCTTCATGAATACTGACTACTACAAGGCTAAAATCTTTGTTTTATAAACACAATGAACAGTCCTGCATCAAAGCACATAGGACCGTTTGTGACTCTTCTGCAATATTCCTGGAAACCCCCTCTTCACAAGGTGCTTTTAAGAAACCCCAAAAGAACATCTGCTGATCTTATCAGGAACAAAGATGTTGACTGAATCCCMTTTACCAAGTTCAAAGTTCTAACTAGTAATAAAAAAAATCAGGATGTTCACCACAACTAACTTTTAAAGGCTATAATTCATACATTTTAAGAGTAATTGAGAGGAAATCTGTTGTGAAGTAGCTAAGAATGATTGCATGCCGATTGCTGATGCTAATCCCAAATTAAGCTAATCCCTAATGCTTGTGATAATTTTACAAAGGGCCATATTTTAGCCATTTTAAAACTTAAACAGCTAAAAATGTTATATATTACAGTAGTATCAGTGAACAATCTTTAACAAAATATAAATGCAAAATCCAAGATCCCCAACCAGTTGTTAGTTATTCTCGGGTGGCACCTGGGTTGGCCAGTCAGGTGTCAGAGGTGGCACTTGCCACCCCAGCCACCCCTCTGGCTCTGCCCCTGTCACTGAGTGATTACTGATGAGTATCTTGGCAGAGATAGAGTCACTGCAGGTCTCACCCTACAGCTTTTAAAACTATGCACACACACTCGTGCTTCCAGGACTACGAAGGAAGATCAAGTATTGACTAACTTGATCATCCTTATGGTCGAAATTGGGCCAAAACCCAACTTTACCCTTAAAATACATCTACATCTTTAAATGTATTGATTTACATTATGGTGACTGTTTATGCAGGAAACACAATCACACACAAACACACATCCACACCTCCTTTTTCTCCATGAACTCTGGCAACTTTACACCGCAGCAGCAATAAATAAATCAATATTCTTTTTGTACAGTAACAGTATTATTCTTGGAGCAAATTTATGTTTATTTTGATTCACAGTGAGTTCATTTTCCTCCAAGCATGACAAATTCAATACTCCCTCCCCCTAGCCCCCTCCTCATTTCTGAGACTCTTTCAGAGACCTTGCAGGTGTCAGCTCTCGGTTCCAACTCAACACTTAATGGCTAAATTGGAGCAATTAATTACCCTGACTGGTGATGTTAACCTCCGACTCTTCCACCTGGACTCTCAGTGGTGCAAAGTGCCTGATTCATAACGGAGCCTTGCACCCTCTCTTCTGCAATTTATTCTTAGTGCCGCAGTGGCAGCAATGTGCTCTTTATCCACGCCAAATGTGACAAATATTACAGTATTCACATATTGTTACAAGACMGAGAATAAAAAAGACACAATGAGAAACTCTTGAACCCTTGCACAAAAACTGGCTCACATTCAAGTTTTATGTGCAACAATAATCCTTCCTCTGTTTCCCTCTGACCTCTCTGCTGGCTCACTTGCCATCCTCTTTCATGCACCTGCAGCAGTTTGTTAAGCCTGCTTTTGGATAATTACACATCTCATCACGACCACACACACACAGAGCCATGAGCTCTCTGCTGTTCTCAAGCAGTGCCACCGTGGTTGGACTCTGCTGGCACAGGCTTCATGTCTGAGGTGGAGCCATGCATCAAGTAACAGATCCCAGAACAGCAACTGTATCCAATAACAATACATGGTTAGTAATTATCTCCAGGAAAAAAAAACACATTTTGGCTTTATCTTTTGGGTGCAGTAATTTAATATTAACACAATGTGTGTGAAGGAGTGTTGTTGGTTCAGAGCACTCCTCCTGGTTTTAGSTTCATACCTGCTGATTCTCCATCAAACTCTGATGAATGCTGCACTTTTAGAGCAGTCAACTGTTCAAAGACTGAGCTGCCCCTCATCTAAACATCTACAACCGATTTCCTTTTAGGCCGTGCCTCAATTCAGGGCCTGTAGCCAACATCACTGCACCGTGTCGCAGGCTGTCCTAATTTGTAGGCGCCTACTCATGCGGCCGACGAATGTGGTTAACAAACTCCTGAAAATGTAGATTTCATCTGAGTATCCTACGTGGCCAACGGTATCCCACAATTCATTGCGCCATCAGCAAACTAAACGGAAAAATGAAGAAGATACAGGGGATCTGATAGATTAACCAAACACAGAATGCATAAAAAGAGATTTATTAAGGATCTGGATATGAAGGGAGCTGCAATATGGTTACCCAAACTCTCAGGAGGAACTGAAACAGATGAAAAAGTTAGTGACTGGAGAGGTGACTGGGGCATTAACCAAACTCTAACAGATTGTGTCTAACTTCCATGATAGATTAGTTGTATGGCTCTTCAATGTGTGAACTTCAGAGATCTCACAGGAAGCTCCTCAGATGGTTTCTTTGTATGACTCAAAGCAAATCATGATTGGCGAGCAAAAACATGTTCAAAAGGCAGTCAWGGGTCAGTAACACACAGAGCGGTTTTTCAGAGATCACGTGTGGGGCAGGCTGAAGGCAAACGTCAAAACTTTGGTCCGTGTCCAGAAAGCCAAGAGAGGTGTGGAGTTCCACAGGGGCGAGGCAAAAAGGCAAAATCCAGAGGGCAAGAGCGAGGTCAAAAACAGGGACTCAATGGGAGGCCAAGAAATACTGCTGGACATCTACACACTGCTATCAATAACCTGGCAAGGTGTCTGCAGGTGGAGGGAGCTTAAACAGAGCAGAGTACAGGTGAGCTGACTGAACTGATTGCAGTCTCATCAATAAGCAGACATGGAAATCAAACAAACAGAATGAAACATAACAGTAATTTACTTTTATGTCCTCAATGTTTCTTTTATTGTACAGCCCTTTGGTTGACCTTGTGTTTTGGGTATGGTTCGGTACAGTATGGCCTAGATGGTCTGGAGCCCCTGAACTGAGACACAGCTTAAGAGTCAGTCCCCATTCAACATGGTCGACATAGCTAAGCAAGCTTAGAAAAACTTCAAAGGGGTACAACTCAGATAACTTTGCTGATATTAGGCTAAAGCTTGTTTTGATAATAGTTGAGAGTCTTCCTCAAAATATACTTCTTATGCTGTGTTCACACCGAACGCGATTTCAGCTTCAAAATCGCAGCCAACGCTGAAGTTGGTTGCTCGTGCACTTTGAGGTCAGACGCAGGTCAGCTCTTGACGCGCTGCACGGCAACAGCCGCCCCTCCCTCCTCTGTCGGGCTCTGTTTAATGTCTGACGAGGAAGTGGCTTTGCTTTATTTACAGAGAGCAAGAACATGTC
>NW_013952555.1:841721-843991 GCF_001266775.1 Austrofundulus limnaeus
GTTTCAGGTTAGTGGACATCATTCAGTAAACTGTCCCGTCGGGAAATATGTCGCTACGTCACACAGTGGAGTCTCTCTGTTCAAATCATTCAAATCGCGCTGCTCTAATCGCGCTTGAGGCGCCGCAGCACTTCCCGACGCTGCTTGAAGCGCGTCCACCATAGACTTTGCATGTAAACCTGATGCTCCTGATGCTGAAATCGCGTTTGGTGTGAACGCACCATTATGTTCGTATATCAGAAAAGATCTCACTTTATCACAGGAGACCATGCATAATGTCACTTAAATGGTTTGACTATTAATAACAATATATTTTTTCAATAAAACCACCAAACAGAATTATATTTTCTAAAATGGAATTCCCCCAAAAAGTGTTTAAGTTCCTTCTTTCTGTTTACCGATTTGTTTTTCTAATTTGGCAATGCTGTCAATCCAACATGCTTGGAGAATGGAGGAACTGAAATGAAAAAAGGATAATCAAAGTAGCTAACACAATGATTTCCAACCTGTGGAGCAGATAATAGCTTTTTTGTCTAACATATTCTCTACCCTTCAGTGAAAGCTGAGAAGGTGTCAGGATCAGATCACAGCATATAACAGTACAACAGCTATAACAGAGTTATTTTGGCACATGGTTGAAGGAGTACACAGGTGAAAGAGAGGTTTAGACCTGCTTTATCAACAAAAGAGTGATGAAAGAGTCAYGAAAATAAGAGGCTGAACTATTAAGATTTTTTTTTACTTTTTAAAACAATTGTTCCTGATAATTGATACCATTACTTAGCTTCTAAAATCCTGAAATTGCACTCTAATTATATTAATTTCTACACAAAACAGGTCTCAAGGTAAATTTAAATGCTGGTTTATTTAGATGAAACAAGCCATGAATTATTTTCTCATAGAAATTAAAACCATTCTTCCAAGGACTTTGTATGATGCATTTGGAAAATTAGAAGTGATTTTTTCTTTTTATTGCCCGAGACAAATTTTTAGTTTGATCTTCTCCCAGATACAGCTG
This sequence comes from Austrofundulus limnaeus, assembly GCF_001266775.1. Classification (NCBI taxonomy): domain Eukaryota; kingdom Metazoa; phylum Chordata; class Actinopteri; order Cyprinodontiformes; family Rivulidae; genus Austrofundulus; species Austrofundulus limnaeus. The sequence continues at coordinate 842,740 of NW_013952555.1, forward strand.
TTTTCATCATATGTATAGGAGGAGAGCTCCGATGTGGACTGGGCATTTTAAGCCTGAAACATGTTATTTTTGATTCATTCTGGCAGCCTCAGGAATCTTTGAAACATGTAGGCAGCAGCAGAAGTCAAAGAAGTAAAATGTTTGGCACAGAAAATACTTGTCGGAGGCATCTACAGCAAAAAAAAAAAAAAAAAGAATGTGTGTTGTGGAATGGTGTGGTGTAGCGGAGGTGTGGACGTGTGTGGCATACTATCAAAGTTTCAGTAGTTTGAGAAGAAACAGTGGGTGCTCGTGTTTTTCTGACTCTGGGTTTTTGGCCATGTTTATTGTCTTTGTAAGTGCCTGCTTCTGGGTGCGACAGTCAGATTTTGGAAGTGTGTAGTTGAAGCAAAATGCAGCATCCGAGAGCTTTGATCATAAAGAAACACGCCCACAAACTTCTGACCACTAACAGTAATTTCTTATGTGGAGCAGGGTAAAATATTCGACCCGGGCCTTGTGACAAGAAGGGGTGGAAGATATGAAGTTGCAAACATTATATTGCAATGTTTGTCAAAGAGAGCTGATTTTGGGTATACTGGGTGCTTAACACTGAGCTGTGGGARGTGACTGGCATTAAAGCACACATTGGTTTTGRCAATGAGGTAACCCAAAGAACCACATATTCCTTCAAATAACTGATAGTGATAACTAATTGACTGGCACTGTTGCCTCACAACATACTTGAAGATGGCGGCAGTGGCGGCAGATGTATGTAGCTGTGCAGTATCGCTGCAGGAAAAAAACATCCAATTTGCCTTTACAGGCATCTGCAGGTCTGTTTTTGACCAAATTTACCTCAGCTTTAGTGTTGCTKTTACTCTGTATGCTACATAAATGGAAGATCAAAGACGCAAATGACGGACATCATTTTCAAAAAACAACAGCACACAAGCGTCCTATGGCGTGTATATAAGCATCGACCATAAGTTATCCTAACTTTGGTATATATCATCTACCTTGCCGGTTGGGCTGGTTTCTCCGGCTTGCTGCTGTTGCGGYGTGTCTCGGTGGAGTGGCGGATGTGGATGGAATCCCTCGGCACTCAGATTGTCCCTCGTGTTTGGACGGAGCGCCTGGGGTGGACTTGCCGGCCTGGACGCGTGGCGGTGGGAGCCGGGACGGAGCGACTAATCTAACTAGAGAAGTTGCATTTCCTACGAAAATGCAAGTGTGAATGCCATTTGGCCAAAACGTAAGCTGAAATAGCAGA
>NW_013952555.1:847537-850844 GCF_001266775.1 Austrofundulus limnaeus
GCAATTATGTTGAGTTAGGCTTGATTTTTAGTAATATTTTCCTGTTAAATCAATAAATCAAATCAAATCAACAAGAAGACCCGGGGTTCAATCCTCGGTTTGGAYCCGGGGTGTTTCTGTGTTGAGTTTACACGTTCTCCTCAGGTTTGTGTGGGTTTTTGTCCGTTTTCCTCCCACAGACCAAAAACACGCATGTTAGATTGCCTTCAGGCCTCCCTTTCAAAAGAGATCTGTGATCTCAATGGGATGTTCCTGGTTAAATAAACAAATAAAAGCAGAGTTTACTATAACAAGCACTGCTGGGGGCTCATTCTTAAGTACACAGTTCAGACAAAGCATACCAAACTAAACACAGACTTCAACCAAACAAGGTTTACTTAAAAAGTGCCTAAATCAAAATGTAATCTGAAACATTCATTTGCAATGCTAATGTCAGTAATCCCAAGCAGCTTTTTTCTTGTTCAGCAGCAGCAGCAGCAATGTGGTCACAGGAGACTCAGCAGCCAATTAAGGCTGCTTGTAGTCACACACAGAAAATCACAAATGCTGTGATTGCTGCAGTGTGTGGAGATTGGCTGCTGAAGACCCTGTCCTGTCTGAGATCCTGATTGGGAATAAACATCCCAATTAGGAAGCATGATTGCAGGGTCGTACTTGTAAATGTGCCAAAGTTCAATTATGACCTTGATTCACGAGACACTGAAAGAGAGAATTTAAAACATAGATTTGTGGCACTAAGAAGAAAAAAAAACATCTCCTGAGCCGAACCTCTGCCGGACATCTAAAATCAGTGAATCACTGAAGTGGTGGAGTGTGGTCTGAAAAAATGTTTGCTAAATAAATCACAAGGGACCTTTTAGAATGAGTGTGGACTGCAGCGGCAAGTATTTCTTTTTCTTTTTCCATTCCCTCTGAGAACACCTGAAGCACTCACAGCTTGACTGCTAATGGCTCAGGGCAAAATCTTACCAAATGCCCCAGAGTYGAGTCACTTTTTATAAACTCGAATGCAYGACTTTCAACGCCACAACCAAGACAAAACCAAAACACACTTGTAGTCACAGTAAAAGACACACATTTCCACAAACACACTGCGCTAAAACATGAACTCCTTGGCCACAGACAGCTTTGACCCTTCCAGAAAAGCAGAAGCGAAGTGGTGAGTTAATGGTTCTTAGAACATGTTTCCTCTGCTGTTCAGCTCGGTGGTTTGACATGAAGCAGAGAGGAGGAGATAACCTCAGCTTTGGGGTGTCTTTCTTTCCTACTCTCTGTCAAACAATGAAGGTCACGCCAAGACAAAGCCCAATTAGAGCTTGGCCTTAAATGCCTGAGGTCATGCAGCTTTCCAAGCTTGAAAAATCATCATTTTTCCCCTACAATGGTTGGTTATGAACATCTACAACACACACAACCAATGAAGAAGTGAAGCACAAAATGTACAGCATTTTAGGGTTTTTTTACACCTGATTTCTAGTACAGTGAAGCTCTGCAAAATTGTTTCACAGATTGTGGTCTCAGTCTTTCACAGACTTTTCTTGGAACCTAACTACCAGTAGTTTGTAGTAATGCTTGTGGTATTTCAGCGAAACAAAAATACACTGTAAGGAATGTCAGATTGTTTTCAATCTAAATTATTCTTAACAATATAATTTACATATTTTGTAACATAAATTTTAACRTAAATTCAGTTCCATAAAAAGAAAAAAAACATGCACTACAGTACAGTACATGACACATGCCCTGTGACCGCAGCATTTCCACCCTCTAACGGTACCATGTGGTGTGTAGCTGCTAACTGATWAGCTCTTGTGTGYTTTTGTTTGGTTCTCACTGTGTTACGATGCCATCCCAAATGCGCTGCAGGCCTTTTCTGGACCACTTCTAATATTTGCATTTTCTCACATTTCGCGGGTACTTTAAGAACGTAACTCCTGCGAAARCTGAAAATTTCACTGTGAATTTCCTTGACTGTAATATAAGAACCAGAGAAAGTCAAGACTGAGAAGAGAAGTCAGACTCATTTGTTAGAGACTACACACACAACCTTCAAAGCAGCTGCTGAAACCCCTGCAGTGACAGACAGAAGTCAGACAGCTCAGCCAACAGTCCAGTGTGGATTCGACTCAGACAGCAGGCACCCCACCCCACACCACCACCACTGCCCCACCCCACCACAATTAGTCTCTGCACTAAGGTGGTGAACAGTTTTGAGGCAGCTGCAACAGCATCATGTGACCCACACACACACACACACAAACAAACACATACACTGGTCACTGTTGGTGCCCCATCAACAGCTCTGAGAGCAGTTTCCAAATTTATGAAAGAGGTCCAAGAAGCAAATTGGATTTCTCCTGCAGCTCTGCACCAGGAGGTATTATTAGGACAGAAAGCCTGTTTCATTTTAGCTGCCGAATGAAAAAATACAAAAAAGACAAGGCAGAAGAAAGCATCACTCCCCCACCCCCTTCAGGCTAGAAACAGCTGTTTGTGTCACAGACGCACACGCAGGCCAGAAACCAACACACAGCAGCTAACAACAGATAGCTGATTAACAGAACTTTTGCCTGACTAACGACCGAGRGACTGTGGCAACGTCTTTTCATTTTCATCTCAATTAATTCTGCAGCGTGACAGTTAATTATAAAACAGAAGTGGTATGGACTCGAACAGTTCGCTCTGACTTTGTCGTGGCAGATCTGAGAGGCTACTCTTCTGTGAGAGGAGTGTGTGTGCAGGGGCTCCGTGCTCATACACAACAATAAATCAAYGCCAGCAATGAATATTCAAACTATCACTACAAAATCTCACCAGAATCACCAACCAGCTCCACCACTTTTATCTGGACACTGTTGAGATTTCTTGTGYTTACTTACAATGTTCAATACAAAAATCCAAACGCACATCCTACCACCTCCAAAACTGCTTGACCCAGCATTTCATGGAGGTGTGTATATCACTAGCCTGGCCCTTGCCTTTCCTACGCAGCTCTGCTCAATTCTAGTTTCCCTTCTCTGCTCTGTCTGGGACTTCTCCCATTGAGATGGTTTTCACTGGCAGATTTTTAGCCGGGCCAATCAGWGAAGAGAACATCAATTTTCTGTGCAGTGTCTGCTTGTAGTTTGTATTACCTGGGCCAATCAGAGAACAGAAGGAGAAGTTTTGAACAACGTCAACTTTCTGCGCAGTGTCTGCTAGTTATTTTTAGCATACGGCAGTGGAGGAAGTGAATGAAGCAGTCTGTGTTGATAAGGCTTCCAAATTAAAATAAATTTGTCTGACAAAGCAGCAGCTCTCATTTACA
>NW_013952555.1:850899-852000 GCF_001266775.1 Austrofundulus limnaeus
GATTTCCGGTTAGCTTCTTAGCTTAGCCTCCGTCACAGTGACATACGTCGCAACCAACTGATCCAATCATTTGCTCTGAACCAGTACAGCATACTAGACAGTTATTACGATCTGGCCTTGTGCCGAGCTTCATTCATTCAGCTGAGCTCCTGGGAACCCCTCCCGCTAAATTTTCCCACCTACACAGTTCGGTTTGGCTCCACCCACTCCGCACCCGTTTTCGGTCTTTCCGCTGTGACTCCCGGCCGCACTCTGCCCACTTTTTCGGACCTCCTCTCGAGGTAGTACTGAGGCTAGCACCAATTGGGGCGTCGAGGTGTCGAAGCGTGTAGCAGTCACGATTGGCCAGTGAAGCTGCCTGGATTTTCCAAATGATGGCGGCGCGCTGGGAGAAGCTAAAAATATATTGGGCCCGTTTTCAGAGCAGTGAAGAACCAGAACAACAGCGGGAGTGGCTCAATGCCGTGGGACTAGAGCTGCTGTGGATAAATGGAGGGGATCGCTCTCTACAGCCACTGGTTAATTAGCTAGCTAGCTGCTGCTACTGTAGACTGGTCTCATCACAAACTTCATCTGCAGACGGTGAGTGCTTTGTGCATTTAGTGAGATATTAAATATAATTTATGGGACGCATGTCTCGCTTGTGAAACTGTACCTTTTATTTATAAAATTTGTTCCGATGTGTCCTGTGCATGTTCGTTTCCAATGCTAACTAGTTAGTGGCTAGCGGCTATCGCTAGTTAGCGATCCAGGCTAAAAACAACAACAGCCCCAGCTCTTCRTTTATTGTAATTAGTAATTAATTATGACCGTATTCGAGGCTAATCGTTAGTTTTCTGTCCAGAGTCACCTTCGACAAGTGACCAGCTGAGCTGTATGCTGTTAAGTGTCAGGAAGACTGTGATCAGTTATGCACTGGAGAAACAAAACAGCCACTGTTCAAAAGAATGAACCAGCACAGACGAGCTACATCTACAGGCCTGGGGTTGGATTTATAAAACTGGCGTACGCACAATTTGAGCCCAGAAACTTGCGTACGCCACTTTTTATGCCAAGGTTGTGATTTATAAAATCCAAACTTGACGTGAAAATGTGCGGTGC
>NW_013952555.1:855100-856864 GCF_001266775.1 Austrofundulus limnaeus
GAAACTCTCAGACTGAAGAAGTCTCTTGGAAGAGAGACGAAACGTTTCATTAAAGAAGAACCCGTCCAGAGGACCTATACAATTTTTTTCCTTTTAAAGGGAGATACATCTGCTTGCCTCAGTAAAATAAGAGTGTCACACTTTTAATTAAAGATTCAAGTCCTAAAGTTTCTAAGGATTAAATCATGTAATAAAACACACATCTTCTTCAGGAAAACATTTCAGCAAAACAATTAACACCACAATACACACAGTTACTGAATAGTTAACTAAGCAAAACTTAGTAGATCCTTTATGGTCTTTTTAGTTCTTTCCTGTAAGAAAAATGGATTAGATAACATTCGTTGCAATAAGACAGAAAACATTAGATACACAGATTCCTTTATCTTTTCTCCTTTTTTCACATTTAATGAAGAATATAGGTCCTTTGTTCTCAGTCACTGAAGAGTCTGGTTAAAGGCATTTATGATCCCTTTGAAGAGGAGCAAACAGACAGTCCTGTGCTTATGGGGGATGGAAGCAACAGAACTTGTGGGGTTTGGAACAGGAATGTGGCAATTATCCATTAACAGTAAGGCGTCAGGACGTCTGGTGGGACTTTGTGTAAGAGATGTTAATTCGAGCCACAAAGGAAGTTCTATGCAAAAGTCTTAAGAAAATAGTMTGAAGTCAAAGTGGAGGTTTTTCTTCCTTCCTGAGCCGTTGTCATAGGAACAAGTGAAATCTAATCAGAAATTATTATTTATATGCAGGAAAATGCTACACATGTGATTAACCTCTTTGTCACCATGTGGAGGCAGTGCTTATAAGGCTGAGTTCATCTGAAACTCATCAGACTGAAGAAGTCTCTTGGACGAGACAYKAAACGTTTCACTAAAGAAGAATCTGTCCAGAGGACCTAATTATTTTTCTTTTTGATATCTGTGGTTGTTTTGTACTCCTTGAAAGAAGAGACACTATGTTTCAATGGGACCTTTGTGGTTGAATAAAAACAATAAAAATGCATGTTTAAAGATTACGAGTTTTATCGGTCAATAAACACGTTTTACGTGTATTTTCATTATGAAAATACAAATCAACTTTTTGCTTTTCGAACAGCCTATGCTTGGAGAGACAGTTTAATTCCAACTGGATCGAGTGAAGAAATTATTTGTTAACTTTTAAAATGAGTTCATTCTCATATAGCTCACAGCAGTTTATATAAACACCACCATCAATTTCACATTTGCACAGCTATTTATATAATCCTGTGGTTATTTCCACTTGCATTTAATGGCAGCATTTCCTGTGGGAACAGTACATTAGTTCTGCACAGCTAATCATGTAATGCAAAAATTATGGTAAAGATTTATAAAATATTGTTTAGATAAATTGTTAAGAACATTTTGATATGTGTCACTTTAAGAAGCAACCATTTACTTTGGTCTCAGATTGGCCACTGGCTCCGGTCAAGATAAACTCTACTTATACAAAATAAGGTTGATAAAGAGCTATTTATAACAGGTAAAAAAAACTATTATAATTCAATATAAAATTAAATAAATCTAAAGAAAAATGAATTGTTAAAACCAAAACCTCATGTCTTTATCATGGATATTCCTGATTTTGGAGATTTCTGAAATATCTTACCATTTCAGACATTTCAGTACCAAAAAAGAAAAAGAAACATTGTTTGAAACAGTTGTTTTTTTAGTGTTGTTTTTAACAAGACCCTCCAAAGTATAAATAGAAGAAACACTCTAAAAGCAGATGGCATTTTAAAGC
>NW_013952555.1:857039-863064 GCF_001266775.1 Austrofundulus limnaeus
ATTAGAAATAATTTGAAGTTGGTTTAAATTGTTTAGCCTTATGTATCCATGTTGTCACAATGATCGTACAACATAAAGCACACATTGTACAACTGATTACTACGGGTGTCTTCTCAACCAACCTAACAGATTTATTGCAGCAAAGAGTTGGGAAACTATACTCATACCAGTGTTATGTTGCTGTTCCTATCTGTTATCTATTGGTATACACAAGAGTTTGTGTGTGAATTCACTGGAATGTGCAAAGCCCCTGGATTGGAAAATTAAAATCAAATAACGTAAAAAAACAACAAAAATTTTTTAAAAAGAAACTAAAGTATGCAACCTTGTGAATTTACAAGGAGACGCACTAAAGAAATGTTGAGATGTGTTTTTTTGTGAAACATAAAAGATTAAATCTTTTGTTTAATTTTAATTTTTTAGAAAAGTCACCGATATCAAACTTTAGTGACAAAACATTTGGAATTCATGAACCATGTGATCTTCTGCACAGTCTGACACAAAGGAGGAAAAGTAAATGCTTGGTGTTTACTTAATAATATATTCATTCATATCCATATAAGCACACACACAAAAAACATCCCTACTTGGTAATCTCCCTCACCTTCTCAACCTAAACATCTAAAAACAACATAAAGCCATCACAGGGATCAACCTGTCCTGAAGGAAATTTACGTCACATTCGTCACATTCTTCCCTACTTTTCCCAGCAGTTGGTTTTGGCCACCCCAGAGTGATATCTCTGATGATTGAGGGGAACTTTATGAGTATCACACACTGCTGCCTCGGCTTCATAAAAACAGTCCCGCTGTGTGAGATCCAGACAGACATGGTGAGGCAGGAGAGGACAAACAGAAATCCCTCGCAGCAACTACAGCTTATCCTTCCACCTGCTCATGTCTTACATTTCTCCAGCTTCATTCGGGGTACATTCCTGTCTAGAAATAACACCACAAAGGCTCTTTGTACCTCCTCAAATTAAAAACGAACACTTGCACACACAACAAAATACATGTTACTCTTTTGGGAATTGGAGCGCGGGGGAMTGAAAACACTGGCCATCTGTGGCCTTTCTGCTTACCAGCTCATCACTCTGACAGCTACAGCCTGTACAACAACCATGCTAACATTACACTGTTGATATGCCTAAGTGGTGTATCTTTCAGTCACTTTTTAATCTGTGTGTTTTGTGCATGTGTAGAGGATTTGCAAACCCAATTGAATTGTTGTTAAGCAATGAGATGGACTAAACAGGCTGCACTTCAGAAGCTGTCCACTTCTAGGACTTCACAACAAGCCCACAGGGAGCATTGTTTTTTTTTCTTCCCCTGAGCATTGTCTCAGGCAAGACAATGCAGAGATAATGGTCATTTAAACAGTTGAGTTGGAGTATTTGTTTCTCCTCTGGCGTGTTGTTGAAGGTGACTGATAGAGATGCAATCTAATTCAGATCTGCTGGCAGGCCACCTGACAGTAACAAAAGAGGCTTCGCACCCAGCAGGTGAGACAAAGGCAGAGCCAAGAGAGGAGAGGTAGCTGAAAAGAAATCCAACTCAAACCACTGCCAAATACTCAGCTGTGTTCCTGTCATTAATTCAGCAGACAAAAACTGTTACTAGTTGTCATCATTTATTTATAATGTTTAATAGAGAAAATGCTACCTCTGAATAATACATTTGGTGGGAGCGGGGTGCAAAGCTGGGCTAGGGGGGTGGGAGCCGGATGACTGATGAATATTAACGAGCTGCGTCGGGAGGGATTTTTTTTTCCGCCTCTGTACCTCCTGGGCTTTGTCTGCTCAACTGCTGACCATGACGGCCCAGCTGCGCTGCTCATTTACTTGGCTCTTTGTGCTGTGGCTAGTTTACCACGGCTTGCCAAATTATTTTATCATTAGCCAAACCAAAGCCTAGCAGCAGTCCACTTAGGCTCTGCTCCATCTGCTCCTTGGTGGCGCAGGGTTAGTAGAGAGGATGGACGTGTAGCTGTCCGTCACACAGACTGACGTGCCCTGGTGAGCGAAAGGTCCAGACTTCATACAAAAAAAAAAAAAAAAAAAAAAACATGTGACAAAAAAAAGAAGTAGCCAAATGGATCATGGATTGGATTGTGAACTATGGTCCTGTGGCACTGGTGCTGCATATACAGGCCTTGACTGTCACTATCACTTAGCAGATTTAACTGTGTGTGGGCAGCCATGTGGGTTTTGGCTGTTTAATTGGATCAGGGTTATCTAAGTCTGTAAATTAGTCCCTCTACATGAATCCCCTCTACATTCAAAGATTAAAAGAAATCTAAATAAAATAAAATAAAATAAATAAAACCGACCTGGTAACCAACAAAACAGAAAACACGTGTTGGTATAAAAACACAACTCTTAGCAGCAGCAGGAGCACATCTGACACCTTATTTGAAAAATTGGACTTCCTGTTGGATCTGACAAGTTTTCTCCATTCTAACCATCAAAATCATGCCAGGTGRCCCTCTTTACTGATATGTTGCACTTGCTTGGCAGTTCCCCCGTGCTATGCAGAGTAGCTTTGTTTGCTTTAGGCATAGCAGAAGGTTGGGGTTAAGGTTAATTGTTGGTGCAGAGAAGACCAAATGGTGGACGTTGAGGTGGAAATTAAGACAGAAGCTGTTAAATGCTCTGGGTGGGCAGCTTCCAGATGATGGGGCTACTAGCAACAGTGATTAGAGAGGCAGATATAAAAGTCCTGCACCTTTGTGACCTCTGCTCCTTGTAGCTTCACTGCTCCACCTGCCTCTCTCTCATTCACACACACATGAACTCAATCTTGTTTCTACTGACTTTCATTCCTGTTCTTTCAAGTGCATACTTCCACCTCTCCAAGTTCTCTTCCACCTGTTGTCTGTTCTCACCACAGATCACAATGGCATCAATGACTCAGTGTCATTTGTCTTTGCTACTTTCCTTTTTGCCCTATGTTGCATCTCCTTCTATTCTCATCTACTCTCTTCAGTCCTTTCACTGTACCATTTCTTCTTGGCTGACCTCTTCCACTGAATGGCTTCCTGCACCTCATTWTGCCACTACCAGATTTCCTCACAGTTTTTTCTCTGTCCAGATGATTCACTTAGGGTCCACTGTCCAGGAAAACAGGGCRTGTGGTGAAGAGGTGAAGAAAAGAGTCCAGGCCGAATGGAGTAGATGGAGAAAAGTTTCAGGAAAAGGTAGTAAAAAAGGCAAAAGTAAAGGTTTATAAAAGAGTAGCAAAACCATGTTGTATGGTTTGGAGACAGAGACATGGACAAAAAGACAAGAAACAGAACTGAAACTGTCTCAGCTGAAGATATCGAGGYTCTCCTTGGTGTAGACAAGGATGGATAAGAYTAAGAATGAGATCATCRGAGGTACAATACAAGTTAAAGAACTGGATGATAAAGTTAGAGAGACCAGACTGAAACGGTTTGGACATGTCCAGAGAAGGGACAGTGGATATATTGGYAACTGCCAAAAAAAGACAAAGAGGAGACATATGGATGATGTTAAAAGAGGACATGGAGGTAGTTGGAGCGAGGACAGAGCACAGAGTGAGATGGAGGAYGATGACTTTCTGTGGGTACCCATGAAAGGGAATAAACGTAAGCTATAAAGAACAGAAGAAGACGAGTCATTGTTGGAACATTAATGTCTTACATTAGCAACATTTCTGGAAAAATTTACAGTTTAACAATTTGCTTCAATGTGACTCAAGAGCGCGACTGAATTCTTGCCAAATCCCATCTTCTACAAGTGTCTGAGCTAAGCCGAGCACAGCCAGCCAAAAAAGGCTCATTATTGAAAWATGGGACAATGCAACCTCATGCAAGGAGCAGATAATGCCTTCAAACTGCCCTAGGATATACCCCCCCTTTTTCACTCTTTATTCCCTCTGCATTCTTCTCAATCTATTCTTCTTAGATGTAAAGACAGCATTTCAGTGCTTTATTTGGCCTTGACCACTTGGTAGACAGCCACTAAGAGGCAGTGAATCTCTTCCTGAAGAAACTGTTCATCTGATACAATGCCTCATCAACCCCCCGGAAAAATGTGAAAATAAGAGCAGTGAAGGGACAAAAGCACAAAAAAGAGCATGTTTTCTGAGAACAAAGACAGTAAGAGCAGACTGATCCGGTGCAGGAGTAATGAGTGAGAGTACCAACAAGACGACAAGAGACAGAAACACACACACAAGAATCATTTGAAATATGCATGAAAACGCAAGAAGCAGAAAGTCTTTAAAGCCAGATCAGAGACTTGAAGAACAATTTCACGTGGAGCCGAATTTTATTCCTGCAGCAGACGGGGGATGATGCTCAGAGGTGACAGAGGGTTTAATGTCAGTAGGAAATAACTCGACCAGTCAGACAGGCTGAGGCCAAATCTGGAATGAGGTTGGAATGAATGAAAGATGATACATTATTAAATAAAAAAAATGAGTTCTGGATCAACCCTGCCATGACAGCTTGTTCTAACTTTAAACAGTCTGCCATGACTGTGCACCCGTGTGTGCACAAATACCAGGGACACACAGCAAGCTCAAAACACAAAGAAAAGAAAAGAATGACAAGGAACTGTTTCATAAAATGCTTGACTGTGTTTCTACCATTTTCCATGGGTTCATGAGCAATTTTTTTTTATTTTTTTCCCCTTTTGTGTGTGTGTTTCACCCTCCACCAAACATTGCCATCCATTTGTCTAATTAAAACGAGTCAGCCCACAAGCTGCCACAGTTTCCTTTTCTGTCCTCATTGACATCCTTCATTGGGTCACTTACTAAAAATCATGTTAGGATACATCTCCGTAGCAAGCTGACCTCCTTTGATTCCATCATGATTTTTTTTTCCTGCTACAAAGTTTCCTCCAACAGTAGACATAAAGACCAACGGTGTAAGATGATGTTTTTGGTTTTGTCCCCTCTTTGCTTTGCTATCAGCTCTCTGCCTGTGCTGCATCCACTTYCACCTAAAACAAGCTTCTTACCTTACAGCTTTACAGGAGCAGAACTTGATTGTTTTTTTCCACTATAAATTCTTATACAGATTCAAATGCAATCAATTTAAAACATACTTTAAATTGCACAACATAGCTTCTTAGGGTTGAAAAGGTTAGAATGATACATAAGATTATCCATGCTTGGAAACCTTCAAATGGCAAAGGTATAATTAAACCTCTAAGACATTTCCTTATGACGAATTTTCAACTAATTAGCATCTAAAATTAGCAACAATAAATATAACCAGAGGCATTCTGGTGCACGGATAATCCTGATCAGAGCCAAACATCTTTGTCTTTGATAACTCCTTTCCAAATTAACCACGACTGAGCTGAGCAGTCTTTTCTGTGGAGGGGGCGTTAAAACTAACATTTCACTCAATTACTCTAAATTCCTGCTCACAAAAGAGAAAGCAGATGGTTCCGGTRAAACAACTCACCTTTCTGGTGAAGTGAGGTCCAGTCCACAGGAATGTAAAGTGATGCTGCAGCTGTGATACAGAGCAGGTGGAATGCTGGGTCCATCCAACGACGCGTAAAAACCCCCGCGAGTGCCGGTGAAAACTAGCTGTTTTGTATGTGCGCGTGTGTGTTTAGGTGTGTGTGTGCGCGTGTCAAAGCATGTGGTGATGAGCGTATATACGCCTGCACCTTGATCCGAGTCCGCGCGTCTTGTGGACGGCAGGGAGATGGAGAGGCAGCGAGAGGATGAGCGTCAGCCGGAGTGATGCTCTCCTCCTCAGCAGCTGAGCGCTACTGAACAAAAGAGCTCCCAAGGCTCTGTTCAAACAGCAGGAGAGGGGTGGAGGGGGAGGACGATGTGTGGATGACCACAGGCTTCAAAGAGGAGGACCAGTGCAAACTTATGGGGCGCCAAGAGTAAAATGAAATGTTAAAAAAATCCCACTATATTTTCTTTATTTAGCTCACTTTTTGAGTGTTAAAACATTTCCCACTAACATTTTATTGTTAGGCTACTTAGCTCACTGTTCTTACATCCATCCATCCATCCATCCATCCATCCAT